>NC_072447.2:99859318-100162348 GCF_028878055.3 Symphalangus syndactylus
AAGGAAACAAGAAAACTAAGGCCAATTTCCCTGATGACCATAGACACAGAAATTCTCAATGAAATACAAGCAAACTGAATTCAGCAGCATACCAAAAGCTAATTCACTATGGTCAAGTAGGCTTCATTCCTGGAATGCAATTGTTACCCATGGAAGGTATCTGAGTTACCGGCAACGAATAATCTGTATGGGTCTGCAGCAACGTCAATTCTTGCCTCCTTAGAAGAAAAAATTTGACTGAGGGGCATAATGAAAAAAAAAAAAAAAGAGAGCGAGAGAGAGACCGAGAGACCAAGACAAGTTTTAGAGCAGAAGTGGAAGTTTTTTTTTTTTTTGAAAGGCTTTAAAACAGGAAAGAAAGAAAAGCATGCTTGAAAGAAACCCAAGCGGTCACGTGAAGGTCAAGTCCAGTGTTTAACCTTGATCCTAGGACTTTATAGGCTGGCCCCTTTTTCATTATTCTTCCCTTAGAGTAGGTTGCCCACTTGCCCAGTGCTCTCCTTATGCTTGGGAGGTGAGCATACTCAGTGAGTTTAGGAAGTTGTACCCATGCCCATCTGAGGCTTTCTTCCCTTTCCTGGTGGAGTGCCCCTGGAAGGTCATACTTTGCCATTCTGCCTCTTTATGTGCATGTCCAGGCTCACCATCCCAATACCTGAGATTTTAGCATGTCCAGGATCACCATCCCAATACCTGAGATTTTATTTGAAACTTCTTTTTGTTTCTCCCTGGTGCCTGCCTTTGATTAACACTTTAATGCAACAGGTGTGGACCATCAGGAAAGTCGGGGAGAGCCCTCTCCTGCCAGGCTCATGCCTGTCTAACTACCTGTAACACAATGATGGTTCAACATATGCAAAACAATAAATGTGAATCACCACATCAACAGAATTAAAAACAAACAAAAAAGATCATCTCAATAGATGTGGTGAAAGCCTTTGATAAATTCAACATCCCTTCATAATAAAAACCCTCAACAAACTAGGCATCGAGGAAAGATACCTCAAAATAATAACCATCTATTACAAGTCCACAGCCAACATCATCTGGAATAGGCAAAATCTGGAATGATTCCTCTTGAGAACTGGAACAAGACAAGGATGCTTAATCTCACCGCTTCTATTCAACATAGTACTGGAAGTTCTTGCCAGACTTATCAGGCAAAACAAATAAAAGGCATCCAAACAGGAAAATAAAAAGTCAAACTCTCTTTTTTTTGTCAATATAATCTATACCTAGAAGGCCCTAAAGACTCTGCTGAAAGGCTCCAGGAACTGATAAACTCTTTCAGCAAAGTTTCAGGATAAAAGATTGATGTACAAAAATCAATAGCATTCTTATTTACCAATAACATTCAAGATCAGAATCAAATCAACAATACAATCCCATTTACAATAACCACAAAAAGTACCTAGAAATACATCTAACCAAGGAGGTAAAAAAATCTCTACCAGGAGAATTACAAAACACTGCTGAAAGAAATTGGAAATGGCACAAATAAATGGAAAAACCTTCCATGCACATGGATTTGAAGAATCAACATTTTCAAATTGACCCTACAGTCTAAAGAATTCTACAGATTGAGTGCTATCCCTTTCAAACTACAAACATCATGTTTCACAAAATTAAAAAAATACTATTTTGAAATTCATATGGAACCAGAAAGAACCCAAATAGCCAAAGTAATCCTAAGCAAAAGCAACAAAGCCAGAGACATACCATTTCCTGACTTTAAACTATACCATAAAGCCACAGTAACCAAAACATTATGGTACTGGTGCAAAACACACAGACCAATGGAACAGAATAGAGAAGCCAGGGGAAAAAAAGCTGCACTTACAGCCGTCTGATTTTTTGACAAAGTTGACAGAAATAAGCAATAAGGAAAGAACAACCTATTCAATAAATAGTGCTGGGATAGCTTTCTACCTGTAGGCAGAAGGATGAAAGTAAACACCTAACTTTCACCATATAAAACATTAACAATTTATTCATTAATATTGATGTATGTTTCTTCTAGACCCAGTTTTCTGAGAGTTTTTATCATGAAGAGATGGTAAATTTTATTAAATACTTTTTCAGCATTAATGAAATGATTGTATAGTTTTTATCCTTCATTCTGTTGATATGATGTATCACATGGATTGATTTGCATATGGTGAACCATCCTTGCATCCCAGGAATAAAATCAACGTGGTAATGATGAATCATCTTTCCAAAATATTGTTGAATTCCGTTTACTAGTATTTTGTTGAGAATATTGTATGAATATTCTTCAGAGAAATTGGCCTCTAGCTATTTTTTCTTGATATGTCTTTGTGTGGTTCTGGTATCCTGTTAATACTGCCCACATAGAAGGAGTTTGGAAGTATTCCCTTCTCCTCAATTTTTTTAAAAGAATATTTTGAGAAAGACTGGTATTAGTTTTTCTTTAAATGTTTGGTAGAATTTCACAGTGAAGCCATCAGGTCCTGGGCTTTTCTTTCCTGGAATAGTTTTTATTATAGTTTTTATCTTACTACTTGTTACTGGTCTGCACAGGTTTTCGATTTCTTCCTGGTTCTATCTTGTTAGGTTGCATGCAGAATCAATTGCAATGTCTCCTTTTTTATTTGTGATTTTATTTATTTCGATCTTCTCTCTTTTTTCTTAGTTATTCTAGCTACGGCTTTGTCAATTTTGTTTAATTTTTCTGAAAACTAACATTCTTGTATTGATTTTTAGTATTTTATTACAATATCATTTATTTCTGCTCTAATCTTTATTATTTACTTTCTTTTACTAATTTTGGTTTGTTTTTAATTTTCTAATCATTTAAAGTGGATTATTAGGCCCAGTGTGGTTCCTCATGCCTGTAATCCCAACACTTTGGGAGGCTGAGGTGGGTGGATCACTTGAGGCCAGGAATTAGAGACCAGCCTGGCCAACATGGCAGAACGCCATCTCTACTAAAAATGCAAAAAACTGGGTATGGTGGTGCAAGTCTCTAATCCCAGCTACTCTGGAGGCTGAGGCAGGAGAATTGCTTGAAAGGTGGCAGAGGTTTCAATGAGCGGAAATCTCACCACTGAACTCTGTTGCCTGGGCAACAGAGTGAGACTATATCTTAAAAAATAAATAAAATATAAAATAAAATGTATCATTAGATTATTTAGTTGAAGTTTGTTTTTTCTTTTTTTGATATAGGCACTTATACCTATAAATTTTGCTCTTAGCACTAGTTTTGGGTTCATATATATTCAAAAATTTTATATCCTTTTGCTGAATTGACCCCTTTATCATTATATAGTGACTTTCTTTGCCCCTTCTTATAATTTATGACTTGAAATCTGTTTTGTCTAATATAAGTATAATGACTGCTGCTGTTTTTTGGTTTTCATTGGCATGAAATGTCTTTTTTCGTCCCTTTATTTTTAGTTGAATTTTGTCTTTAATGATAATGTGTGTTTCTTATAGGAAACAAATCAATGGATCTTGCTTTTTCATTTATTCTGCCTATGTCTATTGATTTGAGAGTTAGTCCTTTTACATTCAATGTTATTATCGATAAGTAAGAACTTACTCCTGTCAATTTGTTTTGTTTTGTTTTGTTTTCTGGTTGTTTTGTGGTTTTCTTTCTTTCTTTCCTGTCTTACTCTAATAAAGAAAATTTTCTCTGGTGATATAATTTACTTTCTAGTTTTTTATTTCTTTTGTATCAATTGTATGATTTTTGGTTAGAAGTTACCATGAGGCTTGCAAATACTATCTTATAATCTTATACCCATTATTTTAACCTTACAACAACTTAACTGTATTTGTATTAACAAGTACACAAACAAGCCAAAAAAAAAAACACTAATGTAAACTCACCTTAACTTCATCCTCCTGCATTTTAACTTTTTGTTGTTTTTATTTATGTCTTATTCTACTGACTATGTCTTGAAAAGCTGTTGAAATTATTTTTGATTTTTTCATCATTTCGTCTTTCTACATAGGATAATGTAGTTCACACACCACAGTGACAGTGTTATAGTATTCTGGCTTTTCCATGTACTTAGTATTTCCAGTAGGTTTTGTAAATACAGATAATTATTTACTGCCAATTAATGTTTATTATTATTATTTCTGGTTGAAATACTCTCTTTAGCATTTCTTATGGAATGATTTTAGTATTGATGAAATCTTTCAGCTTTTGTTTGTCTGAGAAATTCTTTACTTTTTTATGTTCGAAAGATAATTTTTTATGGATATACTATTGTAGGCTGAAAGTTTTCTTTTCTTCAGCACTTTAAATATGTCACTCTCTTCTGTCCTGTAAAACTTCTACTAAAAAGCCTGCTGCCAGAGATAGTGGAGCTCCATTACATGTTGTTTGTTTCTTTTCTTTTGCTGTTTTTAGGACCCCTTTTTCATCCTCAACCTTTGAGAGTTTGATTATTAAATTCCTTGAGGTAGTGTTCTTTGGGTTATATCTACTTGCTGTTCTATAACCTTCTTGCACCTGGATATTGATATCTTTCTCTAGGTTTGGAAAGTTCTCCATTATTATTACTTTAAATAAATTTTGTACCCCATATCCTTCTCTGCCTCTTCTTTAAGGCCAGCAACTCCTAGATTTTCTCTTATGAAGATATTTTCTAAATTCTATAGGTGTGCTTCATTGTTTTTATTTTTATTATTGTCTCCTCTTAATGTATTTTCAAATAACCTGTCTTCAGGTTCACTAATTCTTTCTTCTGCTCTATTTATTTTGCCATCAATGCACTCTACTGCATTCTTTAGTATGTCAATTGTATTTTCAGCTCCATTATTTCTGCTTATTTTAAAAAAATATTTCAATCTCTTTTTAAAATATATCTGATAGAATTCTGAATACCTTTTTAATGTTATCTTGAATATTTTTTAGTTTCCTCAAAATAGCTATTTTGAATTACCAGTCTGAAAAATAACATATCTGTTTCTCCAGGATTGTCCCCAGGTGCCTGATGTAATTCATTTTGTGAGGAAATGTTTTTCTGGATCGTGTTGATGCTAGTGTCTGAGCATTAAAGAGTTAGGTATTTATTGTAGTCTTCACTGTCTGGGCTTATTTGTAGCCATCCTTTTTGGAAAGGTTTTCCAAATATTTACTTTCTCACAAACTTACAGAGTCTCTGTCTCTATTCTGAGCCACCTAAACCTATGGATAGAGTGACAGCAGCATCCTTGTGGCCACCTCCACTAGGACTGCAGTGGGTCAGACCTGAAGCCAGCACAGTGCTGGGTCTCAACCAAGGCTTGTGTAACCACTCCCTTGCTACTGCCTATGTTTGCTCATGACCCTGGGGCTGTACAATCAGTAGGTGGCAAAGCAGGCAAGGCCTGTGTCCTTCTCTTCAGTGCAACTAGGACTGCACTGGGTCAGACCTGAAGCCAGAACTGTGCAGGGTCTTGGCAAAGGCTTGTTGTAACAAATCCCTCGCTACTGCCTATGTTTGCTCAAGGCCC
Organism: Symphalangus syndactylus; assembly: GCF_028878055.3. Classification (NCBI taxonomy): domain Eukaryota; kingdom Metazoa; phylum Chordata; class Mammalia; order Primates; family Hylobatidae; genus Symphalangus; species Symphalangus syndactylus. Next base: position 99,864,788 of record NC_072447.2, read on the forward strand.
TGGGGCTGTACAATCAGTAGGTTGCAAAGCCAGCCAGGCCTGTGTCTTTCCCTTCAGGGCAGTAAGGATCCCAGATCCAGGTGCATCAAGAAATGCTGTCAAGCAGACAGGAACTAAAGTCATCAATCTTAGAAGTCTAATTGGTATTCTATTGTCTTTTGGCTGAGCTGAAACTCAAATCACAAGATGCAGTCCTTCCTACTCTTCCCTTTCCTTTCCACAGGCCAAGGAGCCTTACCTTATAGCCACCTCCACACCAGGCCACAAAGAGTACTGCCAGACTACCACAAATGCTCCCTTAAGGCCCAAGGTATCTTATGTCAGCTTGTAGTGAATGCTGCCTGGCCTGGGACTCACCCTTCAGGGAAATGGGTTCCCCTCTGGCCCAGAGCAAAGCCAGAAATGCTGTGCAAGAGTCAAGTCCTGAAATTGAGGTCCCCAAATTTTGGCTTCGTGCTCTAACCCCCGTGGTGCTGTTGGACCTAAGACAAAATACACACTCCCCTTTATTTTCCCTGTGCTTTTCTCAAGTAGAAGAATTTTTGCCTCATAGCCATGACAGCTGGTAATGTGCTGAGTGTCACCTGAGGCTCACCAAGGCCCTTGATGTATTACCTGGTTATTCAGTGCTCAAGGTCTCTTCAGTTAGGAGGTGATGAATGCTGACAGGACTGGGTCTTTTCATTCAAGGCAGCAGCTTCCCTTCTGGATCAGGGTGTGTCTACAAATATTGTCTGGGAGCTAGGACCTGGAATGGAGTTCTCATGACTCTGACCAGTGTCAATCCTGCTGTGGCTGAGCTGGTATCTTAGATGCAAGAAACAGACCTCCTTATTCTTTCCTGTTCTCTCAAGTGGAAGGAAGTCATCTCTTTTGTAGCCCTGATCTGTGAAGCCTGGCATTTGGAGAGGGGCGATTCCAGCACTCCACTGGCTGCCCCAGCTGGTGTCTCAGTATGTTGCATGCCCCTTCAGTCCACTGTCTCTGGGTCTATTTTAGTCCTAGGACTTGCCTAACAGTTGCAGTTCTTACAGCCATGACTGCCTTTCAAGTTTACTTAGAAATGCAGAGCACTTTGGTCCTCAGTGGTGAGGTTTGAGGGCACTCAAATTCAAACTGCTGGGACTGACAGTGTCCCTGTGGCTAGGGCTGGTTCAAATGCTCCCTCTGTGGACCAGTGTCAGATGAGTTTTGTCTGTTTTTTGTTTCTGCTCTAACAGAACAGCAGTGAGTTCAATGCCTCACAATTGCTTTGCTCTCCCTCCCCCAGCACCCAGAGATGCTTTCTGCACCAGGCTCCCAATGTCATGGGGGTGGGAGAAGTGTGGTGTCCACTACTGAGGACGGTCTTTCTTATCCCTTCAGTGCCTCCTTCAATGAAATGAAGTTATACCCAGGTAGTATGAGTGGTCACCTGATTTTTGTTTTTCATGAAGGCGTTTTACTTCTGCACAGATAGTTGTCAAGTTAGTGTCCTTGTGTGTGTTGGGGGGTAATCAATGGAGATTTCTCTTTCACTATCTTGTTCTGCCTCCTCAAGATGGCAACAATAGACACTGAGGACTAATAGAGGAGGGATGGAGGGAGACGAAGAAGGGTGGAAAACTATCCAGATAAGGAGATCATTTATGTTTCAAACACTGGTACCACACAATACACCCATGTAACAAACCTGCACATATACCTCCTAAATCTATAACCAAATTTGAAATTATAAGAAAATGTGAAAAAGTAACCAATAAATCAAATATGAAAGAATTTATTATTTTGAATTATCTAAAAATTAAAACATAAAATATCAGAATTTGTGAGACGCTGTTAAAGCAATATTTATAAAAAATTGTAGGACTAAATGGCTCTATTATAAAAGAAAAATGATCTCAAAACAATGAAAACAATTACATTTAAGAAGCTAGAGAAAGAAGAGGAAATTTGAAACAAGAAAGACAAAGAAAAGGGTGGGAAATGGCAGACAGGAGGCAGGACTAACTTACAGCTCCCACTTGTGTGAACAAAACAGCGTGTGAAGACTCACACTGTGAACTTTTCCTTCAAGAATAACCACAAGAACATACTAGTAAAGACAAAAGAATTCATAGACCCTTTGAAAAAGTGGCTTGCCTCTACAAACATTGAGAGACAGCTGAAAAACTATGAGTGCTCAAAGTGTCAGAAGGGTAAAGTCTGCCTTTGAACACACATTCTCACCAGGGAGCCTGAAAATCCAGATCATGAGAGAAAGACTTAACCTTACCTAGAGCTGAAATAAATTTAGAGAGCCCAGTGAAATATGTAAGTAGAAGAAGCAGTGGGAAGTGCCCTGTAGGCACTCCCAACCCCCAAGGAAGCCCAGGGAACCAATTCCTGACTTTATCTCACAAGGGTCCTTGTTGGGGGCTGCCAGTGGAGTTGGGGAAAAGACCATAGAGAGAAGGAAACTTTCAGCTGAACTTTGTAATAATTTAGAAGGAGTGCAAATTTTCAAGGGCAGAATCTGGGGGTGGGGCGTGAAGAGAAGAGCAGATTACAGCACAGAAGCTGCAGCTGGGAGGGGTGAAGCCTGAAACACTATTCGCTTTCTCAGTGGAGAGGCTTGTAGTCTGGAGAAAGTTCCCAGACCTACTCACTGGCTGCCTGGATATAAACTCTGTGTTGTTGGAAAAGCACGGCGGGAGTGAGACTGGCCTTTCTGGCTGCCTGGGAGCTAGGTGAGGCCTGTCATGGCCAGCTTTCTCCAACTTCCCTGGTGACCTGTATGGCACAGCAGAGGCAGTCATGATCCCCCTCGGAACATAACTTCGGCCTGAGAACCATATCCCCAGCCCGCAACAGTGGCTGCAGCAAGCCCCACCCAAAAAGAATCTGAGCTCAGACATACATAACCCTGCCCCCACCTGATGGTCTTTCTCTTATCCAAGTGACCCTAGTGCAAGCTCATGTCCTCCCTATACTACCACAGATGATGTTGTCTTGAAAGTGCCACCTCCTAGCTGGAGGCCAACCAACACAAAATATTACAGCAAATTATAAAACAACAATCCTGCCCCCAGAAAAGAGAAAACAACAGCTAATACCACCACCTGTAACATCCTGGCTAACCAGAAGTCCTGAGTCTGTTCATGTGACAACATTACTGCCAGCACAACCAGCATTTGAGAAAACCAGCATGCTAAACAAAACTACAATAAGGTCTCACACAGAGTCTACCACATTCCCCTGCTACCTCCACCAGAGAGGGGCTGGCATCCATGGCTGAGAGACCTGAAGACAGATCACATCACAGGACTCTTTGCAGACATTTCCCAGTACCAGCCTGAAGCCCAGAAGCTTTGCTTGGTTGCTAGACCCAGAAGAGAAATAACAATAACTGCAGTCTGGCTCTCAGGAAGCTTCATCCCTAGGGGAATGGGTAGAGCACCACATCAAGGTAGCACGCCATCTGACAAAAGAATCTGAACAGCAGCCTTTGAGCCTCAGATCTTTCCTCTGACATAGTCTATCCAAATAAGAAGAAACTAGAAAATAAGAAGAAACCAGAATAATAATTCTGTTAATATGACAAAACAAGGCTCTTTGATACCCCCAAAAGATCACACTAGCTCACCATCAATGGATCCAAACCAAGAAGAAATCTATTAATTGCCAGAAAAAGAATTCAGAAGGTTAATTATTAAGCTACTCAAGAAGGCACCAGAGAATGGTGAAACCAACTTAAAGGAATTTTAAAACATAATACAGGATATGATTTTTAAAAATCCAGAGAAATAGATGATAGCATGAATAAAAAGCTATCACAACTTCTGGAAATGAAGGACACGCTTAGAGAAATTAAAAATACACTGGAAAATCTCAACAATAGAATAGGATAAGTAGAAGAAAAAACTTCAAAGCTTGAAGAGAAGGCTTTCAAATTGATCTACTCTGACAAAGACAAAAAAAAATCAAAGATATAAACAAAGCCTCCAGTAAGTTTGGGATTATGCTAAATGACTAAACCTAAGAATAATTGGTGTTCCTGAGGAAGGAAAAAATTCTAAAAGTTTGGAAAACATATTACAAGGAATAATCTAGGAAAACTTCCCTGGCATTGCTAGAGATCTAGACATCTAAATGCAAGATGCTCAAAGAAAACCAGGGAAATTCATCACAAAAAGATCATCACCTAGGCACAGAGTCATCAGGTTATCTGAAGTCAAGATAAAAAAAAAATAATAATCTTAAGAGCTGTGAGACAAAAGCATTAGGTAACCTGTAAGGAAAAACCTATCAGATTAACAGCAGATTTCTCAGCAGAAACCCTACAAGCTAAAAGGGAATTAGGGTCCTCTTTTTAGCCTCCTTAAATAAAACAATTATCATCCAAGAATTCTGTATCCAGAGAAACTAAGCTTCATATATGAAGGAAAGATATAGTCTTTTTCAGACAAAAAAAATGCTGAGACAATTTGCCACTACCAGGCCAGCACTACAAGAACTGCTAAAAGGAGCTCTAAATCTCGAAACAATATGTCAGTACACAAAAATAGAACCTTCTTAGAGCATAAATCACACAAGACCTATACAACAATAGCATGATTTAAAAAAAAGATATTCAGGCAACAACTAGCATGTTGAATAGAATTGTACCTCACATCTCAATACTAACACTAAATGTAAGTGTCCTAAATACTCCACTTAAATTATACAGAATGGCAGAAAGGGTAAGAATTCACAAACCAAGTATCTGCTGTTTTTCAGAGATTCATATAATGCATAAGGACTCACATAAACTTAAAGTAAAGGGGTGGAAAAAGATAGTATATGCAAACAGACCACAAAAGTATGCATGAGTAGCTATTATTATATCAGACAAAACAGACCTTAAAGAAACAACAGTTAAAAAGGACAAAGAGGAAAATTATATAATGATAAAATGTCTAGTCCAATGAATGTACAAAACAAATATTTACAGAACATTTTACCAAACAACTGTAGAATATACGTTCTGTTCATCAAAACATAGAACATTCTCCAAGACAGACCATATGTTAGGCCACAAAACAAGTCTCAATAAATTAAAGAAAGTTTAAATTATTTCAAGTACTCTCTCAGACCACAGTGGAATAAAATTGGAAATCAACTCTAAAAGAAACCCTCATAACCATGAAAATACATAGAAACTAAATAACTTGCTCCTGAATGGTTATTGGGTAAAAAAATCAAGGTGAAAATTAAAAAAAAATATTTGAACTGAATGATAATAGTGAAACAAGCTATCAAAACCTCTAAGATACAGCAAAAGCAGTGCTAAGAAGAAAGTTGATAACATTAAATGTCTATATCGAAAAGCTGAAAGAGAACAAATAGACAATCTAAGGTCACACCCCAAGGAACTAGATAAAATAGAACAAGTCAAACTCAAACCCCACGGAAGAAAAGACATAACAAATACCAAAGAAGAATTAAATAAAATAGAAACAAAAAATACAAAAATAAATGAAACAAAAAGCTAGTTCTTGAAAAGATGACTAAAATTGATAGACCATTAGTGAAATTAACCAAAAAAAGAAGAGAGAATATTCAAGTAAGCTCAATTAAAAATGAAACACAAGATATTACAACTTACAACTGATACAACAGAAATACAAAAGATTATTCAAGCCTACTATGAACACTTTTATGCACATGAAGTAAAAAAAAACTAGAGATGGATGAATTTCTGGAAATATACAGCCCTTCTAGATTAAACCAGGGTGAAATGGAAACAATGAACAGATGAATAACAAGCAGTGATATTTAAATAGTAATTTAAAAATTGCCAACAACAAAAAAGTCCAGGATCAGATGGATTCATAGCTGAATTCTATCAGACATTCAAAGAAAAATTGTTAATAATCCTGTTGACAACATTCCAAAGGACAGACAAAGAGGGAGTACTCCCTAAATCATTCTATGAAAAGAGTATCATCCTAATACCAAACCAAAAATGGACATAACAAGAAAAGAAAACTACAGATAAATATCCCTGTTCAAAATAGATGCAAAAATTCTTGATAAAATACTAGCTAACCTAATCCAACAGCATTGCAAAACAATAATCCACCATGATCAAGTGAGTTTCACACTAGGAATTCACGGATGGTTTAACATACACAAGTAAATAAATGTGATACACCACAAAAACAAAAATCATATGATTATTTCAATAGATGCAAAAAAAAGCATTTCACAAAATTCAGCATCCCTTTATAATTAAAACCCTCAGCAAAATTGACATGGAAGGTAGCTTTATACTTTAAGGTAATAAAAGCCATCTATGACAAACTCACAGCTAACATTATACTGAAGAAGAGTTGAAAGCATTCCCCCTGAGAAATGGAACAAGATAAGAATGCCCACTTTCACCATTTCTATTCAAGACACTACTGGAAGTCCTAGCCAGAGCAATTAGGAAAGAGAAAGAAATAAAGGACATCCAAATAGGTGAAAAGGAAATAAAACTTCTGCAGTTTGCTGATGATATGATTGTATACCTTAAAATCCCAAAAGACTAATCCAAAATCTCCTAGAATTGGTAAATGAATTCAGTAAAGTTTCAGGATACAAAATAAATTTAAACAAATTAGTATCACTGTAAAACACCAAAACTAACCAAGTAGAGAATGAAATCAAGAATCCAACCTCTTTTACAGTTGCTGCAAAAATAAAATAAAATACCTAATAATATACCAGCATTAATCTGTTCTTATGCTGTATGAAGAAATACCTGAGACTTGGTAATTTATAAAGGAAACAGATTTAATTGACTCATAGTTCTGCATTCCTGGGGAGGCCCTAGGAAACTTAGAATCATAGCATAATGGTAATGGGAAGCAAAGCATCTTCTCCACAGGGCAGAGGGATGGAGGGAGTGCAAGCAGGGGAAATGCCAGACATTTATAAAACCACCAAATTTCATGAGACTCGTTTACTATTATGGGAACAGCATGCAGAAAAGCACCCCTGTAATCCAATTACCTCCACCTAGTCCTGGCCTTGACACATGAGAATTATAAGGATTATGGGGATTACAGTTCAAGATGAGATTTTGAGGGAGGACATAGCCAAGCCATATCTTTTCACCCCGGCCCCTCCCAAATCTCATGTTTCCACATTTCAAAACACAGTCATGCCTTTCCTACAGTATCCCAAATTCTTAACTAATTCTGGCATTTATCCATAAGTCCAAGTCCAAAGTCTCATCTGTGACAAGGCAAGTCTCTTCCTCCTATGAGCCTGTAAAATCAAAAGCAAGTTAGTTACTTCCTACATACAATAGAGATATAAGAATTGGGTAAATACATCCTTTCCAAATGGGAGACACTCGCCAAAACAAAGGGGTTACAGGTCCCATGCAAGTCCAAAATCCAGCAAGGAAGTCATTAAACCTTTAAGTTGCAATAGTATCTCCTTTGACTCCATGTCTCACATCCAGGTCATGTTGATGCAATAGGTGGACTCCCACAGTCTTGATCAGCTCTGCCTCTGTGGCTTTGCAGGATGCATCCCCCTTCCAGGTTGCTTTTATGAGCTGATGTTGAGTGCCTGTGGCTTTTTTGGTGATCTACCATTCTGGGGTCTGGCAGATGGTGGCCCTCTTCTTATAGCTCCACTAAGCAATGTCCCAGTGGGACTCTGTATGGGGGCTCCCAATCCATATATCCCCTCTGAACTGCCCTAGCAGAGGTTCTCTGTGAGGGCTCTGCCCCTGCAGCAAACTCCTGCCTTGAAATCCAGGCATTTCCATACATCCCTGAAATCTAGGCAAAGTTCCCAAACAATTCTTAACTTGTGTGCACAAACAGGCTAAATACAATGTGGAAGCTTCCAAGGCTTGGGGCTTGCACCCTCTGAAGCCACGGCCCAAGCTGTACCTTGGCCTCCTTTATCTACAGCTAGAGCTGAAGCAGCTGGGATGCAGGTCACCATGTCCTGAGGCTGCACAGAGCAGGGGGGCCCTTGGCCAACCCACAAAATCAATATTCTCTCCTGGCTTCCAGGCCTGTGATGGGAGAGGCTGCAGTGAACTTCTCTGACATGCTCTGGAGACTTTTCACCAATTGTATTGGTGATTAATATTCAGTCCCTCGTTACTTATGCAAAATTCTGCAGCAGACTTATATTTCTCTCCAGAAAATGGGTTTTTCTATTCTAGCACATCCTCAGGCTGCAAATTTTCCAAACTTTTATGCTCTGCTTCCTCTAGATTACTTTGCAACTTAGAAATTTCTCCCACCAGACACCCTAAATTATCTCTCCCAAGTTCAAACTTCCACAGATCTCTAGGGCAGAGGCAAAATGCTTCCAGTCTCCTTGCTACAGCATAGCAAGAGTCACCTTTAATCCAGTTCCCAAGATTTTTCTCGTCTCCATCTGAGACCACCTCAGTCTGGACTTCATTGTCCACATCACTATCAGCATTTTGGTCAAAACCATTCGAAAAGTCTCTACAAACTTTTCCACATCTTCCTGACTTCTCCTGAGCCCTCCAAACTGTTCCAACCACTCCCAGCTACCCAGTTCCAAAGTCGCTTACACATTTTCAGGTATCTTAACAGCACTACCCCCCACTACCTCAGTACCAATTTACAATATTAGTCCATTTTTACATTGTGATATAGGAATACCAGAGACTGTGTAATTAATAAAGAAATGAGGTTTAATTAAATCACAGTTTCACAATGCTGGGGAGGCCTCAGAAAACATACCACCATGGAGGAAGGTAGGCGAAGGGGAAGCAAGGCATCTTCTTACAGGGCGGCAGGATGGAGTGAGTTCAAGCAGGGGAAATGCTAGTGGCTTATAAAATCATCAGATCCCATAGGACTTACTATCCTGAGAACAGCATGGGAAAGATTGCTCCCATGATGAATTACCTGCACATGGCCCTGCCCTTGACACATGGGAATTATGGGGATTATGGGGATTATAGTTCAAGATGAGATTTTTGGTGGGGACAGAGCCAAGCTATATCAATATCTAACCAAAGAGGTGAAATACCTCTTCAAGGAAAACTACAAAACACTGCTGAAAAAAATCATAGATAACACAAAGAAATGGAAACCCATCTAATGCTCACGGATGCATAGAATCAATATTGTGAAAATAACCATACTGCCAAAAGGAATATACAAATTCAATGCAATTCTCATTAAAACACCATCATTATTCTTCACAGAAGTAGAAAAAACAATCTTAAATTTAATATGAAACCAAGAAAGAGCCCACATGGTGAGAGCAAGATAAGCAAAAAGAACAAATGTGGAGCCATCACTTTACCTGACTTCAAACTATACTACTAGGCTACAGTTACCAAAACAGCATATTATTAGTATAAAAACAGGCATGTTGACCAAAGGAACCAAATAGGGAGCCCAGAAATAAAGCCAAATACTTACAGCCTACTGATCTTCAAAAAAGCAAGCAAAAACATTAAGTAGGGAAAGGACAGCCTATTCAACAAATGGTGCTGGGATAACTGGGAAGCCACACGTAGAATAAAACTGGGTCTTCATCTCTCAGTTTATACAAAAGTCAACTCAAGATGGATCAAGGACTTAAATCTAAGACCAGAAGCCATAAAAATTCAAGAAGATAACATCGGAAAAACCTTTCTAGACATTGGCTTAGGTAAAGAATTCATGACCAAGAACTGCAAAGCGCATGCAACCAAAACAAAGATAAAGTCATGGGAACTAATTAAACTTAAAAGCTTCTGTACAGTAAAAGAAACAATCAGCAGAGTGAACAGACAACACACAGAGTGGGAGAAAACCTTCACAAACTATGAGTCTGACAACAGGCTAATATCCAGAATCCACAAGGGACCCAAACAAATCAGCAAGTAAAAAACAAAAAATCTCATCAAAAAAGTGGGCTAAGGATATGAATAGATGATTATCAAAAGAATGTATACAGATGGACAACAAACATATAAAATAAACATATAAAAAATACATACCATTACTAACTACCCAGGAAATGCATATCAAAACTACAATGCAATATCACCTTACTCTTGCAAGAATGGCCATAATTTAAAAATCATAAATAATAGATGTTGTTGTGGATGTGGTAAAAATTGAACACTTTTAAACTGGTGGTGGGAATGTAAAATGGTACAACCACTATAGAAAACAGTATGGAAATTCCATAAATAACTAAAAGTAGATTTACCATTTGATCCAGGAATCTTACTACTGGGTATCTACTCAGAGGAAAAAAAGTCATTATACAAAAAAGACACTTGCACACCCATGTTTATAGCAGCACAATTAGCAATTGCAAAAATATGGAAAGAGCCCAAATGGCCAACAATCAATAAGTGGATTTAAAAAAGTACAGAGACAACAAAGTGGTAGAATATTTTTGCAATCTATCCATACTCTGACAAACGTCTAATAAACAGAATCTACAAGGAACTTAAGCAAATTTACAAAAGAAAACCCCAAACAGCCCCATTTAAATGTGGGCAAAGGGTCGGGCATGGTGGCTCATGCTTGTAATCCCAGCACTTTGGGAGGCCAAGGCAGGTAGATCACCCGTGGTCAGGAGTTCGAGAGCAACCTAACCAACATGGTGAAACTTTGTCTCTACTAAAGATACAAAAATTAGCCGGGTGTCATGGCACATGCCTGTAGTCCCAGCTACTCAGAAGGCTGAGGCAGGAGAATCATTTGAACCAGGAGGCAGAGGTTGAAGTGAGCTGAGGTCGCACCACTGCACTCCAGCCTGGGCAACAGAGTGAGACTCTATCTCAAAAAAACAAAACAAAACAAACAAAAGAAAAACAAAAGTGGGCAAAGGTCATGAACAGACTCTTCTCCAAAGAAGACATACATGCAGCCAACAAACATATGGAAAAAAGCTCAACGTCACTGATCATTAGATAAATGCACATCAAAACCACAATGAGATACCATCTCTTGCCAGTCTGAATGATGATTATTAAAATAAGAAACAACAGATGCTGGCAAGGTTGCGGTGAAATAGTAATGCTTTTACACTGTTGGTGGGAATGTAAATTTGTTCAAACATTGTGGAAGACAGTATGGTGATTCCTCAAAGATGTTGAACTGAAATGCCATTTGACCCAGCAATTCCATTACTAATTCCATTGCTGGATATATACCCAAAGGAATATTAATCATTCTATTATAAAGATTTATGCATGTGTACAGTCATTGAAGTACTATTCGCAATAGCAAAGACATGGAATCAATTCAAATGCCCATCAATGATCAACTGGACAAAAAAAATGTGGTACTACAAACCATGGAATACTATGCACCATAAAAAGTAATGAGATTATGCCTTTTGCAGGAACATGGATGAATCTGGAAGCCATTATCCTCAGCAAACTAATGCAGGAACAGAAAACCAAACACCACACATTCTCACTGATATGGTTTGGCTGTGTCCCCACCCAAATCTCATCTTTAATTCTCACGTGTTGTAGGAGGGGCCTGGTGGGAGGTAATTGAATCATTGGGGAAGGTGGTTCCCGTTCTCATGACAGTAAGTCTCATGAGATCTGATGGTTATTATAAGGGGAAGTTTTTCTGCACAAGCTCTCTCTGCCTGCTGCCATCCATGTAAGATGGAAACTGATCCTCCTTGATTTCTGCCTTGATTACAAGGCTTCCCTAGCCACGTGAAACTGTAAGTCCAGTTAAACATTTTTCTTTTGTAAATTGCCCAGTCTTGGGTGTGTCTTTATCAGCATCAGGAAAATGGACTAATACAGTAAATTACGAACTAATACAGTAAAATATCAGTAGAGCGGGTCATTGCTGAAAAGATACCCAAAAATGTGGAAGCGACTTTGAAACTGGGTAAGAGACACAAATTAGAACAGTTTGGAGGGCTCAGAAAAAAGACAACGTGGGAAAGTTTGGAACTTCCTAGAGACTTGTAGAATGGCTTTTGCCAAAATTCTGATAGAGATATTGACAATAAGGTCCAGGCTGAGGTGATCTCAGCTGGAGATAAAGAACTTATTGGGAACTAGAGCAAAGGTTACTCTTGTTATGTTTTAGCAAAGAGGCTAGTAGAATTTTGCCCCTGCCCTAAAGATTTGTGGAACTTTGAGCTTGAGAGAGATGATTTAGGGTATCTGGCAGAAAAAATTTCTAAGTACCAAAACATTCAAGATATAACCTGTGTGCTGTTAAAGGCATTCAGTTTTATAAAGGAAGCAGGGCATAAAAGTTCAGAAAATTTGCAGCCTGACAGTGTGAGAGAAAATAAAAACTCATTTTCTGAGGAGAAATTCAAGCCAGCTGCAGAAATTTGCATAAATGATGAGGAGCCAAATGTTAATACCCAAGACGATGGGGAAATGTCTCCAGGGCATGTCAGAAATCTTCACAACAGCCCCTGTCATCACTGGCCCGGAGCCCTGGGAGTAAATGGTTTTCTTGGCTGGGCCCAGGGTCCCTGTGCTGTGTGTAGACTAGGCACCTGGTGCCCTGCATCCCAATCACTCCAGCTATGACTAAAAGGGACCAAGGTACAGCTTGGGCTGTTGCTTCAGAGGGTGGAAGCCCTAAGTCTTGGCAGCTTCCACGTTGTGTTGAGCCTGCAGGTGCACAGAAGTCAATAATTGAGGTTTGGGAACCTTCACCTAGGAAACACCTGAATGCCCAGGCAAAAATTTGCTGTCGGGGGGATGAGGGGTGCTCATGGAGAACCTCCGTTAGGGCAGCGTGGAAGTGAAATGCAGGGTCGGAACCCCCACACAGAGTCCCTACTGGGGTACGGCCTGCCTAGTAGAGCTGTGAGAAGAGGGCCACAGTCCTCCAAACCCCAGAATGGTAGATCCACTGACAGTCGCACCCTGTGCCTAGAAAAGCCACAGACACTCAATGCCAGCCCAGGAAAGCAGCCAGGAGGGAGGCTGTATCCTTCAAAGCCACTGGGGTGGAGCTGTCCCAGACCTACCTCTTGCATCAGCGTGAACTGGATGTGACACATGGAGTCAAAGGAGATCATTCTGGAGCCTTAATATTTGACTGCCCTGCTGGATTTCAGACTTGCGTGGGGCCTGTAGCCCCTTCATTTTGGCCAGTGTCTCCCATTTGAAATGGCTGTATTTATCCAATGCCTGTACCCCCATTGTACGTAGGAATTAACTAACTTGCTTTTGATTTTTCAGGCTCATAGGCAGAAGGGACTTGCCTTGTCTCAGATGAGACTTTGGTTTGTGGACTTTTGAGTTAATGCTGACATGAGTTAAGATTTTGGGAACTGTTGGGAAGGCATGATTGATTTTGAAATCTGAGGACATGAGATTTGGGAGGGGCCAGGGATGTCATGAGATGGTTTGGCTGTGTCCCCACCCAGATCTCATCATGAACTCCCAGGTGTCGTGGGAGGTACCCAGTGGGATGTAATTGAATCACGGGGTCAGGTCTTTCCCTGCTGTTCTCCTGATAGTGAATAAGTCTCACGGGATCTGATGGTTATTATAAGGGGGAGTTTTCTTGCACAAGCTCTCTCTTTGCCTGCTACCATCCATGTAAGATGGGGACTTGCTCTTTCCTGCCTTCCACTGTGATTGTGAGGCTTCCCCAGGCACGTGGAACTGTAAGTCCAATTATAAACCTCTTTTTTTTGTAAATTGCCCAGTCTTGGGTATGATTTTATCAACAGAATGAAAACAGACTAATACATAACTTATGAGTGGGAGCTGAAAAATGAGAACACATGGACACAGTGAGGGGAATGAGACACACTGGGTACTGTCAGGGGAGGGCGGGGTGGGGAGAGCATCAGGAAAAATAGCTAATGCATGCCGGGCTTAGTACCTAGGTGATGGGTTTGTAGGTGCAGCAAACCACCATGCCACACATTTACCTATATAACAAACCAGCACATCCTGCACATATACCCCAGAACTTAAAATAAAAGAAAGAAATAAGAGAAGTGGCATGCAGATTCAGCAGCTTTTAAGAGAATAATAAAGGCATGTTATGAACAATGTCATACCTATAATTGTGACAACTTAGTTGAAACTGTTGAAATTTCTTGAAAGACTCAAACTACCAAACTCACTTAAGAAGAAATAAATAACTTGAATAGGTCTGTATCTATTACATAAATGTATAGTTTAAAACCTTTTACAAAGAAAACTCCAAGGTCAGATGGCTTTATTGGTGACTACTCTAAAACATTTTAGGAAAAATAATACCAATTCTACGCAAACTCTTTCAGAAAATTGAGCAGGAAAAAGATATTAGTAACCCATTCCATCAGATCAGTATTAACCCAACATCAAAAGTAATTGAAAATATTTCAAGAAAATAAGACTACAGATTAATATCCCTTATGAACATAGATGCAAAAAATTCTCAACATGATTTTTCCCAATCAAATTTAAAAATATATAAAATTGATAATATACCATGAGAAGGTGGGGTTCCTTCCAGGAATGCACAGATAAACATTAGAAAATAAATCCGTGTAATTCATTAGTTAATAAATTTCTTAAAATAGGATCTGCTGAATAGATGCAGAAAATTCATTTGAAAAAAAATCCAGCATTTATTCTTGATTTTAAAAACTCTCAGAAAATCAGAAGAGAACTTCATCAACCAGTTAAAAGGTATATAGGGGAAAATGTACAGCAACATCAATTTTAATGATAAAAGGCTGAGCAATTTCTCCCTATAGCTCTATACAGTAGCAATGAGTAATCAGGATTTGAAATAAAAACATTATCATTTAACAAATCATCAAACGACATGAAATATTAGAATAAATCTGACAAAACAGGTGCAACACTTGTATACTGAAAATTGCAAAATATTGGAGAGAATTTTTTAAAGGCCTAAATAAGTAGAGAGGTATACCTTGTTCTTAGGTCAAATATCATTTCTCTGCATTGATCCATAGATTCAACTACTGTACTGGAAAGAAAACCAACGAATCACAGCTATACACATGAAGGGGATCAGAATATGCCACACCATGTATGCCACTTTAGCATAAGGATTATTTTAAGCTGAAGGCAATCAAGAAAGAACAAAGACAGGAAAAGTTTTCTGTCCTGTCCCTATCTGCCTAAAAGCAGGGCATAAATTCAAGTTGTGAAAGTGCAAATTTCTCTCCTATATCAGAAAGAGGAGAACAACACTTATTACTGGAGATGGAGACCATACCGAGATGAGTCTGCATATACAAACCTTA
Organism: Symphalangus syndactylus; assembly: GCF_028878055.3. Lineage (NCBI taxonomy): Eukaryota > Metazoa > Chordata > Mammalia > Primates > Hylobatidae > Symphalangus > Symphalangus syndactylus. The sequence continues at coordinate 99,879,995 of NC_072447.2, forward strand.
CTAAATAACCCTTACCTACCATTAGTTTCCTCCATGTTTCCATATGTTTACCTTCCCACAATTTACCATCCCTAGACGCCCAAGTTCCCTTTCCTTTATCTAGTTATTTCTTCGCAATCTATCACTCTTTTAAAAAATGGTTTATAAGCCCCTAGTCTAATTGCTTTTAAAAAAGTGTCTCTTCTGTGAAGCCCCATATATGTAAAACTAGAAACATTAAATAAAATTTGTATGCTTTTTTTCCTTGTTTATCTGCCTTTGGTAAGTCACAGATCCCAACTATAGAACCTAACAGGGTAGAGGAAAATTCCCACCCTTCTAGGTTGAACGACTCTTAAGAAATAGTACACAAAGAATGAGGCCAACAAAATGGCATGCTAGGAAGCTCCAAGCCCTGGTTTCCCCTAACCTTGTAGAATCTCTGGAAAAAAGTTCCGCAGTAACCAAGTGAATTTATAATTGCCCTGTCAAGAAAAAGTCATATTCAAGCAGAAAATTTCACTGGCATTTTTACTCATCCTTTCCCCATACCCACCCCAGCAACATGGAGTCCTCTTGTTCTGGAGGAAGCAGCATTCCAGTTTTTCATTTCCTTCTATAAACCAGAGGGAGAAGAGGTGATCTTGTTTGCAGTGCTCTAACTGGTCTGGGGCTGCCTGAATTATTTGTCTGTCTCACCTATGTCAGTTCTAGGGTGCAAAAAAAAGGACACCACTGTTCCTGAAAGCTGCAAGAGGAATACATACCAACACAAGATATTATGTGTGGAGACTGTTAAATTAAATTAAATTTGGCCTAAGCTGTCTCTGTGTGTAGTGAACTGCCACCTAATTTAGTCTATAAACTGCAACCAAATTAAGAGCACATTCTTGTAACATATAGCTGAGTCTCAGCCAATCACAGAAGCTGAGCTTCAGCCAATCACAGGTTGCCAACTGATCAGACCATGTCCATATAAGGCTAATGCCTCATCACATCACACCCAAATAAGCCAAATGCCAAACTGTAACATATCAAGCTGTTTCTGTATCTCACTTCTGTAAATACTGTCTGTCCACATTCATGAGTGGAGCGCTCTGAACTGGTATTTTCTGATTCATGGATAGTTATTTCCTCAAATAAACTCTGCTAAATTGAATTTGTCTAAAGTTTTTTTGTTTTCTTTTAATAAGACATACGATAGAACATCTAAGAAGATGGGGTGAGACTTTCTGGGAAATCAAGACATTCAGAATCAGCTCTATATATCCATTAGAATGGCTGTTTTAAAAAGAAAAAAAAAAGAAAAGAAAGTAGTAAATGTTAACAAGTGTGGAGACATAAGAACCTTTGTTTATTGCTGGTGAGAATCTAAAATCGCAATGCACTGTGGGAAACAGTATGCCGGTGCCTCAAATGAATACATATAGAATAGCAATATCATCCAGCAATCTCAATTTTAGATATACACCTAAAAGAACTGAAAGCAGGATCTCAAAGAGATATTTGTTCATCAGTGTTCATAACAATGTTATTCACAATAGCCAAAAGGAATAAACAACCAAAATGTCCATGAATAAATAAATGAATGTAAAAACAAAACTTGCCATAGCCATACAATGGGATATTATTCAGTCTTACGAAAAAATGAAATTCTGATACTTGTAACAACACAGATGAATCTTGAAAACATTATTTTAACTAAAATAAGCAAGAGACACCCACACACAAACGTATAATTCCACTAATATGATGTGCCAATAGTAATTAAATTCGTAAAGATAGAAAGAATAGTCAGTAGCAGGGAAGGTGAAATGGGGAGTTATTGTTTAACAGTTATGGGGATTCAGTTTTGGATGAAGACAATGTTCTGGAGATGTATAGTAGTGATTGTTGCACAACAATGGAAAAGTATTTATTGCCACTCAATTTTACACTTATAAATGGTTAAAATTGTGATATTTATGTTATCTATATTTTACCACAATATAAAAAATTGTAAAAATTCATCAGCTACCAATGTGTCACATATTAAAACAAATAAAAAAAATTCAGAAAAATAAACAAATCACTGAAGAATACCTACACTCATAAATTATGATTCTACTTTAAATTTAAGAACTGAGAACAATAAATAATATTTTATTTAGAGATATGATACATATTGTTGGTTAAATTATAAAGAAAACTAAGATAAGATTAGTAGATATTTAAGGGAATGATTAACTCTGAACAAAGGGAATGCAATGTGAATGGGGAACACAAGAAGGTTATTTCTAAGGAACCATTAAGGTTTCCAAACTTATGTGGTAAGTAGACAAATGTTTCCTTTTTATTAGTCTTAAACTCTGCATATGTGTTTGATTCAATATTTTGTATGTATGATTTATTTCACAAGAAAGAGGTGGCTAGAAAGGTTGGAGGAGGTTATTAGATACTCAATGATTAGGTAAGGGTCATATATTTAACTTCTAATATCATCCAACATTGCCTAGCTCAAGAAGAAAATGCTTGTGGAGAGAACATCTCTAAAATTAAACATCAATAATTGATGCTTTCTTCAATTTGCTTTTGTTAACATTTTACTCTGTAATTAATTCAATAAATGCTATGCCTCCAAATGTAGTTGACATATAACCCACTTTACATACATTCCAAAATTGAGAGTAGTGAGCTCAATGTTCTACTGACAAAAACATTTATTACACTTAAGTAAGAACTTCTGTATTATGTCCTTTAGTCACTGATATTAGTTTTGTTTTTTCTCTTTGCTCTGAATCATTGAGAATTCTTTTCACTTAATTCTAAACAATTAGAAAATTAAGTTAAGAAAAAATCAGCAGAAACTAAATTTTTGTATTTCTATCATTGACAATGATTTGGACTCTACCTGTAATGCAATTTATTACCTAAAAATAGGTTTGACAGCATTTCCTTACCTCGCATAAAGATTAAATGGTTTAATAAATGTATAGTGTTTGCATATACAACACATCTCTATTAATATACTAATGCTGATGTTGTGCATAATACAAACTCAGTTCTAGTGCCATTTTCTGTAATAACCTTAGTCTTACCACCAACTTGGAAATGCATTGACAATTTACTGTTTTGAAACCTACCTTGGGCTCTTTAAACCTGACCTCAGCATTATTTAACAAAACGTAAAGAAAAAAATCATATTAAATCATAGCTGTGTCATCCTAGATGAGTCTCGGTGAATGCTTCTAGATCTGCAGAGCAAGAGGGAATGACAGTAGCGATGGTAAAATTTTTGCATGTAAATAAGATCTCCACCTTTTCATTATGTATGAGAGCTTTCTTCCAGAATACAGAAATCTAAATCCATGTACTGAATAAATGAGGCTGTGGAGAAATAAAGGATACTGGTCCCTTTATAACAACAAAAGATATCGTTAACAAATGAGTTAACAACAATAAAACAAAATTTTTAAAGTGCCCAAATTTTTCATGATTTTAGAAACATATGCTTTAGAGCCTAATGCCATCTTTTGGTGTAACAAAGCAATATCAATACTTTACATTTGTATAGTTCTTGATTATTTACAAATTGATTCCATATACTTATCTCACTTTGTCCTCACAACAGACTTATAAGTTAATATATTTCACAGCTGATGAGACACCTCAGAGAGGCTATGTGGCTTCTCTGATATCAAACAGCTAATGAATCAGAACATGATACTTAATGCCAGGTCTTTTTTATTCTAATGGTTATTTACACGATTCCACACCCTAAGGGGCACATGCCTATGCACTTCATAAAGGAGAGAAACTGTAAGTTAATTGAGAACAAGTGTTATAATGAGGACCCTGTTTGATTATCCGGGTGACTGATACCACAATTGGGGTATTTCACCAATTTAACAATACTTACTTATGAATTCATTAAATAGTTTGGCTTTTCATGAAAGGCCTATGTATTTGTAACTAAATTTTAATTTAGAAATTAGAGAAGCAATTTTAGCAACTTAGTGATTTGCAGAAAGAAAAACACATTAAAAATTACAAACTAATTTTTCCTCTTCTAAGGAACTAAACTACCTGCCTTATAAGTAAAGGGCATTTTAGTGTTTGTGTGTGTGTGTATGCATGTGCGGGGTGTGTGAGAGAGAAAAAGATACCTTTGTATATAGTATCAATGTGTCATTTTATTTTGCATATTATCTATTTATTTATCTAGCTACCCATCCCAAGCAAGAATAATCAATATAAGCACATCCTTAACAAAATTTTCTAAACATGTATTCCCACTATGAAAAATAATATCCAGTATCTATGTAAGAGCCTATGTACTAAGAAAAGCACATTTTAAAATGGTGTGTACTTATGACCTAATTTAAACATTTCAAATATTTCATGGTACTCTTCTTTTAGCCTTAAAATATAGAGACTCATAAGAAAGAATTGCATTCAATAATGTAACATCACGAGTAATACCAGAGTTACAGCTTTTTTAATTTAAATAACTTTGACTATGTTTGGGAGCAGAAATAGATTATTCTATTTGATTAGCATTATAAGACTTAATAGCTTTTTTAAATTTTGGATTTATTTTGCTTCTATGTTTTAGCTTTTTTGCCTTGGGAAGTGGTGTTTACCTTGTAAGAAAACTGAAGGAAACTCAAGGGAAACCCATTTTCATAAAAACATGGGAAATTAATTAAGATCAGATATTTTTTCTCAAAGATAAGAAATGTACATGCAAACATATATGTATACTCACAGAATATGCCTATTGTTTAGAAGCAAATATATGAGAGTTGGGAGAATAAAACAAGTTGCTACGTTTTTTTCATGGAAGAAACAATAGTTGTTAAAATACTCTGATGTTTCTAACCCAAATGATACCATTTTTAATTGTGTAATAGAAAAGGACTGAACGTCTTGCTTACCCACCCTTATCTCCTAATGTGTGGATGAATAAAGTGCAGACATACTATCTTGCCTTTGCTTTTGTTCTTCAATAAATAGGTAGCTTCACACTCTACATTCTTACTCTTTGCCACCTTTTCTTGAGACTGCCATAGAACTGCCTGTCAATTTATTCCTTCTCCCTAATGCCACTGTGCTCAGATCATTATTACAGGCTCTTTTCCACTTCTAACATCCAACTGAATTTTGCCTGTTTATTCAGTTCATAGACATCAGAAGATACTGAATGACTCGACATTGCTAATGAAACCCTTGAGACAATCCCTAGAGTTGAGACTGCAGGCTTGTTTTTCAGGGTACTAAGGCAGAACAGGAGTTGAAGCCTGAGCAACAAGAAAACATTGTCTTTCTTCATGAACACATTACATTTAATCAATTGACCTTAAGGAAAGTCATCCTTTGGTATGACAAAGTAGATTGGTTTATCCAACATAATTATTTTTAAAAACCATAATTGTTTAGAAAGAAATGATTTGACCTTTAGCATATATAATGAAGAACCATAATCTCATTGTATTTTTCCTCAGATTGCTTGAATTTTATTGTGAAAATGTACATACAACGGAACCGTGTCTCGCTTAGGCTCTCATTAAAACTATCTGTTGAAGAAAGAAGAGAGAAATGACCTTCCTGTCATCAATTACCTTGAAAGCTGGTCAAATTCATATTAAAGATAATATGAAATCATTTTCACATTTGAAATATGCACTACTTTCAAATTCAATTAAATTCAGTTTTCAAATGCATTTTTTTTGTTGTTTTTTTTTTGTTTTTTTTTTTTTGAGATGGAGTCTCGCTCTGTTGCCCAGGCTGGAGTGCAGTGGCGCAATCTCGGCTCACTGCAAGCTCCGCCTCCCGGGTTCACGCCATTCTCCTGCCTCAGCCTCTCCGAGTAGCTGGGACTACAGGCGCCCTACACCACGCCCGGCTAATTTTTTGTATTTTTTTTAGTAGAGATGGGGTTTCACCGTGGTCTCGATCTCCTGACCTCGTGATCCGCCCACCTTGGCCTCCCAAAGTGCTGGGATTACAAGCGTGAGCCACCGCGCCCGGCTCAAATGCATTTCTAAGTTCATTCACTCAGGTTGTTTCTACACAACCCATTAGTCAGTATAACTAAGTTTGACAGTTGATTTATTTATTAAAATGCTTTTGAAATTCACTGATGAATTCAGTCAAACCAGTGAAACTAGACATGTCCTTTAAAACTGTTTTTTTTTTAAAAAGCAAACAGTATTTTGATGTTTGCTTCGGTATTCCCACTAGATGGCAAACTTTAGTCATAAATGCAGAAGTCATTTTCTAAACAATATAAGATTTTTTGTTATGTGACAAAAATGGCTAACAAAATGTTAACATTAATTTTTATTATAATCATCATTTTATCACGCTTAAGATAAAAGTCTTAACAAGATATTTGCTGGAGTAGTTCTAAAATACTAAATTTGGAAAAGCAAAACAGGATAATCTGTAAAGTAAGGTATAAAATAAAAGGTATGGCAATAACAAGAAAGCTTTCAAATCCTTGATAAATCCAGCAATCCTGGACTCTTCGTTAGGGAAAAAATCGATCTTACAAAGGGAATAGAGAGAAAACAAGAAAATAATTTTTTAAATTTAATTTTTTTATTTAAATCTAATTTCCATGATTCTTGTTATAACTTTCATATTTGTGATATATGATTGCCAGAAAAGCAGAAGGTTGGTAATAAGTTAAAAAGAAAGGAAATATGTTAAAGGTAAGCTTCTAAATTAGGCGTAGGACCGAAAATAACAGATGCTAGTTTTCTGAAGAGTTTTAAGTGAGCCATAATTTTTTTTTTAATTTGGGGAAACAATCTTTTATAAGATACGATTCTATGCAAGTATCATAACTGAATAAATCTCTGAAAGATCATTGAACACTATGGCCAGGCATCTGAAAATCCCCTGATTGTTGTATAACATTCTGTTATACTGGTTTGAAAGGCTTTCAAGCAGATATTTTCTATCACAGTTCAAAGGCTACATTAAAAAAGAGAACATTTATATATTTAAAAGTCATGTACTGATTTTCAACATGATTGCCTACAGACAAATATAATGCTTTCCCTCCAAGACTCAGTCTCACTGATTAAAATTTAATATTCTGTTTAAATGAATTTTATTAATTTCTATTATGCAAATGTAAATAAGGTAAATTGAAAAGAAAACGTGGTATATTTGTTACTCAGAAATATCCACTTCCAAAGTTATTGCTTAGTAGTTTATGATATTTTCACTGTAAAGTAGTTTAACCTCTGACTTTGCAGTTTTAAGGGAATTGTGCTACCTAATCAGCCACTATGTCTACAGTTTTCCATTTAGCAGATACTAACATCATTAGTAAGATAATCTATAATGGAACTATAGAAACTCACAATTGCAGTTAGGTACAAAAGACTTTAATGATGACAACCCACAGGAAGATTGACAATTTGTGACATTTTACAACATGCAATATTGTAGGATGTTGTGCTTTGATGTGTATGACCAAGAGTTATATACAGCAATAAGTCATTGGTGCTCCGGGGTTCCTATTAGAACCTTATGGATCGCATTATTCCAGAACATTCCTCAAGGAAAGCATGCTCCTAGAATCACACACACACACACACACACACACACACACATATATATAGAGAGAGAGAGAGAAAGAAAGAGAGAGAAAAAGAAGGTAGAATTATAGAAGTCTGGGTTATGTGTATTGTATATCATGGGTTTGATTAAAATGTTAAATTCTACAATGCTTTATAAATGCGATGTGAAACATAGGAAAGAAATCATTTGACTATCAATTTAAGGGAACTTTTATATCATAATTACTTTATTATTATTAAGGAAATACAGATAATTTTATTTGATATATAATTCAATTAACCACATTACAAACTAAAAATCTGTTAATTTATATCAACGGAAAGTACAACTCTGTTCACCCACCAATGTTGACCCAAAACATGACTTTCTAATACAGAAATTGCAAGACATACAAACCCCAAATTTTACAAGTTTCATTAGATTAATATGAAAGCTAAATGTAGGACTAAAGATTAATGGTCCCCATGACTTTATCTTCTGTCATTTTTCACACATTTTTCATGTGGTTCAACCACCTACTCCCTCCAACCTGCCATTTGTACAAACATTGAAAAGTTTCCCAGGCCCAAACACTGATTCACGATTGAAAAATAAATATCTTCATTACTTACTTATTCCTTCTGGACTTCAGGCATTAACAGAAAAATTGACTTCAACCTAACCTGGTCAAAAAATACCTTCAATGGGATTCATTACTCCTATATATTATTTGTGAAATTGTTAAAGATAATTTGCTTCACTGTGCATTTACTGCTCAGAAAAGGAAAAAACAAAACAGACTGGCAAACATTCTAAGGAAATGGATTGACTTCTTCAGGGACAGAAGGTAGGTACAAAGTGGGAAGAGTTTCTATGGGTACCTTATGGCTTCCCTTTCTTTCTGTTTACTGTATTCTAAGTTACTTTGTGTCTTATTTCTAGTTGGTTTTACACTTTTGCTATGAGTGAGTGGCATATTTTTTTACTTTATTTTGTTTAATTATTGTTATTTCTCAAATCTAGTCTCTCTTTTTTTACTCTCCATTGAAACGTTAACAAATGGAGAAGAGTATAACTATCAGTGAGTCACGAGGCAAGTCAGAGAAACCAAGGAGGAAATATTTATAGATTGGGTTTTCCACATTATCTCTTCTTTAGCCTTATTTTTTTGAGACAGAGTCTCATTCTATCACCCAGGCTGGAGTGCAGTGGTACGACCTTGGTCACTGCAAGCTCTGCCTTCTGGGTTTAAGCGATTCTCCCAGCTCAGCCTCCCAACTAGTTGGGACTATAGGCCCTCGCCACCATGCCTGGCTAATTTTTTTTTTTTTTGGTGGAGACAGGGTTTCACCATGTTGGCCCGGCTAGTCTCAAACTTCTGACCTCAAGTGATCTGCCTGCCTTGGCCTCCCAAAGTACTGGTATTATAGGCATGAGCCACCATGCCTGGCCACTTTAGCTATTTTAAAATTCCCATATGTGGAAATATTTTTGAACTTTTATATCACTTTCAGAAAAACTAATAGTTTGTCGTTCGTTGAGAATACAAAAAAACTCATAGTATAAACATTCAGATATCACAGCAGGTCAGAATATGTTTATGTCTGTGTATGTAATTCTCCTCTGCACCTCACCTCCCCCTCCAAAAAAAAAAACTGACTGTCAAAAATCTCAGAATGAGTAAATTATTTAGATTGTCACACAATGCAAATAGCTGGTAGAATCATTTTTTGACTGCCAAGAAAAACTATGGTAATCTTAAAGTACTAGATACAAATCTATTTTGACCACTTTGAACCTCCTCCCTAGTACAGACACATATATTTTTTTCTATAATATAGATATAATCCAAGGAAAACTATTGAGATACCTTGGTTTTATAAAATATACATTCAGTGTCATACGTACATATTTGTGCTGATAATTCTTATTGATAAAGCAGCATGTGAGGGAGAAAAGAACACTCTACTGGAAGTATATAGAGAAGTTAACCTTATATTTTGTTATAATGTAGGCAAACCAGTTAGAATATTAACTAAGAATTTATAGCTACTGAGTTGTTATGATCTTATGCAGACAGAGCCATACGCATGGAGGATATCAGAGAGAGAGCTCATGCCCCCAAAGATCCAATCTCTTACTCCCTAGTGTGACTATTATATTATCCCCTCCTTTGTTTCTTCTTCCTGACATTCATGAAGCAAAATAATAATATCTTACTTCCAATTCACTCACTGACATTTCTACTGGTAACACTCTTGTTTTGAAAAGTGAGCTGTAAGCATCTCTCCTGCATTTTTAATGCTGAACCAAAATAGCTTCCAAAAACTAAAATTCATTAAATCCCATAAAGATTGCTATTTTTTCCTTTTAAATGCAGAAATTAAAGGGTCATCTATAAGATCTACTTCACAATACAAGTTAAGCACATTATAACAGTGAGCTCACAAAAGAAATCAAGAAAACCGCTACTCACTGGAGTAAAACAGACTGAAAAATGCAGCCTCACTTTCCTGTCAGTTGGAGACAGCAAGGAGTCTCCTGAAAGAAAAGCTCTCACAGGAATTCATACCACCTCACTTTACTGCCAATTAAAATCACAGGAGAAACAGCAGGGGCGTTTCAGCTGATTCTAATTACCATGAGGCTGTAAAGGGCTACTCAGAGATAGCTTAAAATCCATCCGCAAACTATGGTTTATAGAAATGGATAAATAAGTGTATGCTGGAAGGAGTGAGAGTGATGATAACCTCTTACACTGGCCCAGGTAGACCTATCAAGTGGCCTTCAAAGATAGGGGACATTCTGCTGCTGCTATACTATCTGACTGACAGAATGATGCAGATTGTCATGAAAGACAGAAGAGAAAAGGCTGTCACTTTCATCACAACACAACTGGTTGACAGCTCTCCATAACTGCCACGTGGAAGTAAAGTAGCAGCTAGAAATCTAGGAATATTCTGAGATAGTGAACCTCCATGCCAAGGGGTACACTGGGCACTCGAATTGAGGGATCATACATCTAGGGCGTCATGGGTTCTTAATGTTCCTCTTTGCCCCTCAATATCACATCTGTTTTTAGATTATGTTTAAGTCGGGTTTACTGGGAGCTATAAAATGAATAAAACTCTCTCCAAGCAGTCTCTTTTTAATCATATGTATTTTACTTGGACAGTTATGAAAATTCAATAGGATTTTTCAGTCAAAAGGCAAGATAAGATTTGTACTTTGAATCATGCTTAGACTCCACAGTATGCCAAATGTCACTTCAGAGTGGGGAAAAAAGGTATTTCCTTAACTCATTCAGGCTTTGAATACCATTACATAAATTTCAGTTAAAAGTAGTCCTTGAGATAAAAATTGGTCATTTGCGTACTGTAAAGAAAAAGTTTTTTAAATCAACTTTTGGTTCACAGACTTATGTGAAAATCCAATGAAAATTATAAATCTTTAGATAATGTAATTTCATATATTCACAAAATGTTGAATGCAAATGTAAATGTTTCCTGTGTTCCTTTAGTTCCATTGATTTATATTATGAACTGCTGCTCCCAAAGACCAAATATGGAAACGAAACAGTCAGACTTCAAGGAAAATAATTTGTCATTGTTGGTTTTCTTTATCCAAACTATTCTGAGAGGGTGGCTCTTTGACAATAGTGCTATAGCTAAAGTAAAATCACCTGTATAATTCCACAATTCAAATTACATAATTTGATATTATTTGAAGAGCTTATCAATTGAGTGAGGAATTTATAAAAACAAGCTTAAAATATCCAACTATTTTTTTGAATCAAACATAGAGTAGATAAACAATTTTGCTGTGATTCAGAGAATTAATGTATATCTCCAAAGTGTGTTTACGTGCATAATTACATGCAGTGCAAAACCAGAAGACTATGCAATTAACTGTGTAGTATTAGTTTTTACTTTGGAAGTTTAAGCTTCAACTTAACAAAATGACTCTCTTCATCTTGGATTCCTCTGAAGATTCTGGTTTCAGGTTCCCTCAAGCACTTCAATCTGCATGGCAATGATGAAAGTTGGAATTCCTGAGGTTTTAAAAATAATTAACTCAGTTTTACCAGTTGTAAAATTAAAACTTACAGCTCCAACCAAGCCCTAACTTGGATAGAATATTCTACTGTGAACCATATTTTTATAGAAGCGTGTATAAACTAGATGTTTGATTTCAACTTTTCTTTAAAATCTGTTTAATCCTAAATAAAATTATGCTAAATGTCCTCAGTAATATCTTATCTAGAAATGCATATAGCCCCATAGAATATGAGGCAACATATCCCATTTTTTTTTTTTTATTATACTTTAGGGTTTTAGGGTACATGTGCACAATGTGCAGGTTTGTTACATATGTATCCATGTGCCATGTTGATTTCCTGCACCCATTAACTCGTCATTTAGCATTAGGTGTATCTCCTAATGCTGTCCCTCACCCCTCCCCCACCCCACAACAGTCCCCGGAGCGTGATGTTCCCCTTCCTGTGTCCATGAGTTCTCATTGTTCAATTCCCACCTATGAGTGAGAACATGCGGTGTTTGGTTTTTTGTCCTTCTGATAGTTTATTGAGAATGATGTTTTCCAGTTTCATCCATGTCCCTACAAAGGACACGAACTCATCATTTTTTATGGCTGCATAGTATTCCATGGTGTATATGTGCCACATTTTCTTAATCCAGTCTATCGTTGTTGGACATTTGGGTTGGTTCCAACTCTTTGCTGTTGTGAATAGTGCCGCAATAAACATACGTGTGCATGTGTCTTTATAGCAGCATGATTTATAGTCCTTTGGGTATATACCCAGTAATGGGATGGCTGGGTCAAATGGTATTTCTAGTTTTAGATCCCTGAGGAATCGCCACACTGACTTCCACAATGGTTGAACTAGTTTACAGTCCCACCAACAGTGTAAAAGTGTTCCTATTTCTCCACATCCTCTCCAGCACCTGTTGTTTCCTGATTTTTTAATGATGGCCATTCTAACTGGTGTGAGATGGTATCTCACTGTGGTTTTGATTTGCATTTCTCTGATGGCCAGTGATGAGGAGCATTTCTTCATGTGTTTTTTGGCTGCATAAATGTCTTCTTTTGAGAAGTGTCTGTTCATGTCCTCTGCCCACTTTTTGATGGGGTTGTTTGTTTTTTTCTTGTAAATTTGTTTGAGTTCATTGTAGATTCTGGATATTAGCCCTTTGTCAGATGAGTAGGTTGCAAAAATTTTCTCCCATTGTGTAGGTTGCCTGTTCACTCTGATGATAGTTTCTTTTGCTGTGCAGAAGCTCTTTAGTTTAATGAGATCCCATTTGTCGATTTTGGCTTTTGTTGCCATTGCTTTTGGTGTTTTAGACATGAAGTCCTTGCCCACGCCTATGTCCTGAATGGTATTGCCTAGGTTTTCTTGTAGGATTTTAATGGTTTTAGGTCTAACATATAAGTCTTTAATCCATCTTGAATTAATTTTTGTATAAGGTGTAAGGAAGGGATCCAGTTTCAGCTTTCTACATATGGCTAGCCAGTTTTCCCAGCACCATTTATTAAATAGGGAATCCTTTCCCCATTTCTTGTTTTTGTCAGGTTTGTCAAAGATCAGATAGTTGTAGCTACGCGGCATCATTTCTGAGGGCTCTGTTCTGTTCCATTGATCTATGTCTCTGTTGTGGTACCAGTACCATGCTGTTTTGGTTACTGTAGCCTTGTAGTAGAGTTTAAAGTCAGGTAGCGTGATGCCTCCAGCTTTGTTCTTTTGGCTTAGGATTGACTTGGTGATGCGGGCTCTTTTTTGGTTCCATATGAACTTTAAAGTAGTTTTTTCCAATTCTGTGAAGAAAGTCATTGGTAGCTTGATGGGGATGGCATTGAATCTATAAATTACCTTGGGCAGTATGGCCATTTTCATGATATTGATTCTTCCAACCCATGAGCATGGAATGTTCTTCCATTTGTTTGTATCCTCTTTTATTTCATTGAGCAGTGGTTTGTAGTTCTCCTTGAAGAGGTCCTTCACATCCCTTGTAAGTTGGATTCCTAGGTATTTTATTCTCTTTGAAGCAATTGTGAATGGGAGTTCACTCATGATTTGGCTCTCTGTTTGTCTGTTATTGGTGTACAAGAATGCTTGTGATTTTTGTACATTAACTTTGTATCCTGAGACTTTGCTGAAGCTGCTAATCAGCTTAAGGAGATTTTGGGCTGAGACAATGGGGTTTTCTAGATATACAATCATGTCATCTGCAAACAGGGACAATTTGACTTCCTCTTTTCCTAATTGAATACCCTTTATTTCCTTCTCCTGCTTGATTGCTCTGGCCAGAACTTCCAGCACTATGTTGAATAGGAGCGGTGAGAGAGGGCATCCCTGTCTTGTGCCAGTTTTCAGAGGGAATGTTTCCAGTTTTTGCTCATTCAGTATGATATTGGCTGTGGGTTTGTTGTAGATAGCTCTTATTATTTTGAGATACGTCCCATCAATACCTAATTTATTGAGAGTTTTTAGCATGAAGGTTGTTGAATTTTGTCAAAGGCCTTTTCTGCATCTATTGAGATAATCATGTGGTTTTTGTCTTTGGTTCTGTTTATATGCTGGATTACATTTATTGATTTGTGTATGTTGAACCAGCCTTGCATCCCAGGGATGAAGCCCACTTGATCATGGTGGATAAGCTTTTTGATGTGCTGCTGGATTCGGTTTGCCAGTATTTTATTGAGGATTTTTGCATCAATGTTCATCAAGGATATTGGTCTGAAATTCTCTTTTTTGGTTATGTCTCTGCCAGGTTTTGGTATCAGGATGATGCTGGCTTCGTAAAATGTGTTAGGGAGGATTCCCTCTTTTTCTATCGATTGGAATAGTTTCAGAAGGAATGGTACCAGTTCCTCCTTGTACCTCTGGTAGAATTCAGCTGTGAATCCATCAGGTCCTGGACTCTTTTTGGTTGGTAAGCTATTGATTATTGCCACAATTTCAGAACCTGTTATTGGTCTATTCAGAGATTCAACTTCTTCCTGGTTTAGTCTTGGGAGGGTGTATTTGTCGAGGAATTTATCCATTTCTTCTAGATTTTCTAGTTTATTTGCATAGAGGTGTTTGTAGTATTCTCTGATGGTAGATTGTATTTCTGTGGGATCGGTGGTGAGATCCCCTTTTTCGTTTTTTATTGCATCTATTTGATTCTTCTCTCTTTTCTTCTTTATTAGTCTTGCTAGCGGTCCATCAATTTTGTTGATCTTTTCAAAAAACTAGCTCCTGGATTCATTAATTTTTTGAAGGGTTTTTTGTGTCTCTATTTCCTTCAGTTCTGCTCTGATTTTAGTTATTTCTAGCCTTCTGCTAGCTTTTGAATGTGTTTGCTCTTGCTTTTCTAGTTCTTTTAATTGTGATGTTAGGGTGTCCATTTTGGATCTTTCCTGCTTTCTCTTGTGGGCATTTAGTGCTATAAATTTCCCTCTACACACTGCTTTGAACGTGTCCCAGAGATTCTGGTATGTTGTGTCTTTGTTCTCGTTGGTTTCAAAGAACATCTTTATTTCTGCCTTCATTTCATTATGTACCCAATAGTCATTCAGGAGCAGGTTGTTCAGTTTCCATGTAGTTGAGCGGTTTTGACTGAGTTTCTTAATCCTGAGTTCTAGTTTGATTGCACTGTGGTCTGAGAGACAGTTTGTTATAATCTCTGTTCTTTTACATTTGCTGAGAAGAGCTTTACTTCCAACTATGTGGTCAATTTTGGAATAGGTGTGGTGTGGTGCTGAAAAAAATGTATATTCTGTTGATTTGGGGTGGAGAGTTCTGTAGATGTCTATTAGGTCCACTTTATGTAGAGCTGAGTTCAATTCCTGGATATCCTTGTTAACTTTCTGTCTCGTTGATCTGTCTAATGCTGACAGTGGGGTGTTAAAATCTCCCATTATTATTGTGTGGGAGTTTAAGTCCCTTTGTAGGTCACTGAGGACTTGCTTTATGAATCTGGGTGCTCCTGTGTTGGGTGCATATATATTTAGGATAGTTAGCTCTTCTTGTTGAATTGATCCCTTTACCATTATGTAATGGCCTTTTTTGTCTCTTTTGATCTTTGTTGGTTTAAAGTCTATTTTATCAGAGACTAGGATTGCAACCCCTGCCTTTTTTTGTTTTCCAGTTGCTTGATAGATCTTCCTCCATCCCTTTATTTTGAGTCTATGTGTGTCTCTCCACATGAGATGGGTTTCCTGAATACAGCACACTGATGGGTCCTGACTCCTTATCCAGTTTGCCAGTCTGTGTCTTTTGATTGGAGCATTTAGCCCATTTACATTTAACGTGAATATTGTTATGTGTGAATCTGATCCTGTCATTATGATGTTAGTTGGTTATTTTGCTCGTTAGTTGCTATAGTTTCTTCCTAGCCTCGATGGTCTTTACAATTTGGCATGTTTTTGCAGGGGCTGGTACCGGTTGTTCCTTTCCATGTTTAGTGCTTCCTTCAGGAGCTCTTTTAGGGCAGGCCTGGTGGTGACAAAATCACTCAGCGTTTGCTTGTCTGTAAAGTATTTTATTTCTCCTTCACTTATGAAGCTTAGTTTGGCGGGATAGGAAATTCTGGGTTGAAAATTCTTTTCTTTAAGAATGTTGAATATCGGCCCCCACTCTCTTCTGGCTTGTAGAGTTTCTGCTGAGAGATCAGCTGTTAGTCTGATGGGCTTCCCTTTGTGGGTAACCCGTCCTTTCTCTCTGGCTGCCCTTAACATTTTTTCCTTCATTTCAACTTTGGTGAATCTGACAATTATGTGTCTTGGAGTTGCCCTTCTCGAGGAGTATCTTTGTGGCATTCTCTGTATTTCCTGAATCTGAATGCTGGCCTGACTTGCTAGATTGGGGAAGTTCTCCTGGATAATATCTTGCAGAGTGTTTTCCAACTTGGTTCCATTCTCCCCATCATTTTCAGGTACACCAATCAGACGTAGGTTTGGTCTTTTCACATAGTCCCAAATTTCTTGGAGGCTTTGTTCATTTCTTTTTATTCTTTTTTCTCTAAACTTCCCTTCTCTCTTCATTTCATTCATTTCATCTTCTATCAGCGATACCCTTTCTTCCAGTTGATCGCATCTGCTACTGAGGCTTCTGCATTCTTCGCGTAGTTCTCGAAACTTGGCTTTCAGCTCCATCATCTCCTTTAAGCCCTTCTCTCCATTGGTTATTCTAGTTATCCATTCTTCTAATTTTTTTTCAAAGTTTTTAACTTCTTTGCTATTGTTTTGAATTTCCTCTCGTAGCTCAGAGTAGTTTGATCGTCTGAAGCCTTCTTCTCTCAACTCATCAAAGTCATCGTCCATCCAGCTTTGTTCCGTTGCTGGTGAGGAACTGCGTTCCTTTGGAGGAGGAGAGGTGCTCTGTTTTTTAGAGTTTCCAGTTTTTTTGGTCTGTTTTTTCCCCATCTTTGTGGCTTTGTCTACTTTTTGTCTTCGATGATGGTGATGTACAGATGGGTTTTTGGTGTGGATGTCCTTTCTGTTTGTTGATTTTCCTTCTACCAGACAAGACCCTCAGCTGCAGGTCTGTTGGAGTTTACTAGAGGTCCACTCCAGACCCTGTTTGGCTGGGTGTCAGCACCGGTGGCTGCAGAACAGCGGATTTTCGTGAGACCACAAATTCAGCTGTCTGATAGTTCCTCTGAAAGTTTTGTCTCAGAGGAGTACCCGGTTGAATGAGGTGTCAGTCTGTCCCTACTGGGGGGTGCCTCCCAGTTAGGCTGCTCAGGGGTGAGGGACCCACTTTAGGAGGCAGTCTGTCCGTTCTCAGATCTCTAGCTGCGTGCTGGGAGAACCACTACTCTCTTCAATGCAGTCAGTCAGACAGGGACATTTAAGGCTGTGGAGGTTCTGGCTGAGTTTTTGGTTGTCTGTGCCCTGCCCCCTGAGGTGGAGCCTACAGAGGCAGGCAGGCCTCCTTGAGCTGTGGTCGGCTCCACCCAGTTCGAGCTTCCTGGCTGCTTTGTTTACCTAAGCAAGCCTGGGCAATGGCGGGCGCCCCTCCCCCAGCCTCGTTGCCGCCTTGCAGCGTGATCTCAGACTGCTGTGCTAGCAATCAGCGAGACTCCGTGGGCATAGGACCCTCGGAGCCAGGTGCGGGACACAATCTCCTAGTGTGCCGTTTTCCAGGCCCGTTGGAAAAGCGCAGTATTAGGACGGGACTGACCCGATATTCCAGGTGCCGTCTGTTTCCCCTTTCTTTGACTAGGAAAGGGAACTCCCTGACCCCTTGCGCTTCCCGAGTGAGGCAATGCCTCGCCCTGCTTCGGCTCGCGCACAGTGCGCTTCACCGACTGTCCTGCACCCACTGTTAGGCACTCCCTAGTGAGATGAAACCGGTACCTCAAGCAGAAATGCAGAAATCACCCGTCTTCTGTGTCGCTGGGGCTGGGAGCTGGAGACCGGAGCTGTTCCTATTCGGCCATCTTGGCTCCACCTTCCTAAATTTCCATATCCCATTTTTGAAAGTGCTTTGTAATATAGCTCTGTGGTCAAGTATTCTCTGCACTCTACTTCCAAAACTTACCCACTATTCAGCCAGTATAATTCTTAAATTGTATTTAGTTACTTCAAATAACTGAAAGAATTCATCAAGTCAAACTCTACTTTTATTTGAACATCTCCTTTATTTATACAACATACTCAGCTACGACCTAGAGAAATCAAACCTGACCATTACACAAATGAACAATGGAAGAACTCCAGTAACTGCATATGTATAAAACTGATATTTTCCTATGTAATTACACTTATTTAACTTTTTGAGAACCCAAAGAATATTAGTGCTGCTCATAATTATTTTCCTATTTAAGTGATTAACTCTTCTAAAGTATACAAGATGTGAGACACAAAACAGAATTGATGCGTAAAATCTGAAATGAGATTCAATCCAAAGTGTCTTCTCATCCTTTATTTTTTCCTGGGTGTAAACACAAGAGTTGAGAAGTCTGTAGTAAGTCAATGGAAGCAAGCCTTATTCCTTTTCAATTTCTAGAAAAAATAGTTCAATTCTTTTCAGCCTGAATCACTGAAGCCTATCAAATGCATGCCTAATAAAAAATTCAAGATAATCAATACCTGACTACTTTAATTGCTCTATACTCCTCTCCTCTGACCATCCTAATGGCTAAATAAAACTTGGAAACTCATAAGCTGAGGAAACACTTACACTCGCTATCCAGTTAATTCTGCCACCTTTAAGTATATTGACTTTTTGGCTGGTACTCATTTGAATTTTGCTTTGTTTACAAACTATTTTCTTTCAAGATGGATCAGTTTACCATTGGACTCAATGATTACTTAAACTTGGTTTTTGTTTCAGATTACATTATTTTGGCTTTGATGAACTTTGTCTCACAGCACAGCATCACAACGGCATGGTGGCTGTTAAGAAATGCCCATTGCACTCTTGGTCTTCGGTTAACACCCAGCTCAAAAATTCCTCTTGCTTGACTGAAATAACAATGTAATTTGCAGTGGAATTTGCCTTGCTACCACAGATCTAGGATCTTGTGTCCCTAGCACAACTACACCACACCTTCCTCTATTTTCAGTCCGCACAACTGGAATTCTGCCTCAGTTCAGCCTGACTTGTGCTCTACTATTCCACAGAGACTACTAAGTCCTAGATCACTGGACCATTTGCAATGTTCACTTAAATACACTAGAGAAAGATAAATATCAATAAAACTGCCTGTCTCCCTTGTCAATATATGTAATCATGCTGTATATACTGATTACCCATTGACAGTCAGCCCTCCATATCCATGGGTTCTGCATCCATGGATTCAACCAACCGCTGGTATTTGGAAACAAAGTTTCAGTTCTGAACGTGTACAGACTATTTTCTTGTTATTATTCCCTAAACGATATAGTATAACAACAATTTACACAGGATTTATATTGTATTAGGTGTTATAAGTAATCTAGAAATGATTTAAAATATATGGGAGGATGTACATAGGTTATATGCAAATACTATGCCATTGTATATAAGGGACTTGAGCATTCATTAATGTTGGTATCTGCAGGGGTCTTGGAACAAGTGTTCTATAATATTAAGGGACAATGGTACTGTCTGCCTCATATAATACCAATGCTGTACCCCTCTCACTAGATTGGATTTTCTTGGACATTGATACCTGCCTTCACCAAATTTTGGTTTGAAACACCATGGGGCACTGAGCCAGTCTTCTGCTCTTCCTTAGACGAGACTCTTCTTTCTCCCGAGGAGCCTAGGTATTACACATTCCCAGGAGGTTTCATGTAGGAACTCAGCTCAATTATGCACAGGTGAGTACTTCTCCTTGTATTATCTACCTTTGCTCCATTTAATTCCCAACATTATCCAGGCTGTTCTCAGATTCATTTCCTGTGTTGATCTATCCTTCTGATCTCAATCTCCTTCCTCCATGAACTCTCCTTGCATCCCTTTAGAAGACTGACCTACAATTTTAATTCAGCATTCTCCAAAATGCAAGAACTTAGTAAAATACTCCTGCATTTCTGATTCACGTTATCTAAAAGAGTCAATTCAGGCATCTAGAGGAAAACTATGCAACTTAAACTATATAGATTCCCTTCAATACTTGACCAAAATATCTTACTACAATCAAATCCTTTGAAAGAAATTACAAGTATGTTCAAGCATGGTATTATAATTAAAATATAGCTAAAAATCTGTGTTCTGAAAAATCTGTATCGAAAGAAAAGATGATATCTAGACAAAAAAATGTTTTAATCTTCATAAATATATGAAGAAGAAAGAAACTCTTTTGATTACTTTTACCAATACCTATACCTAACCACATGTTATGATAACTATGAGAGGTTTACACTTATTTTTTGTGAGGGTAATAAAATGCACAGATATTAAAAATATTTCATTAATTTTTATTGTTTTTGCTTAAGGTTATAAAAGCTGACATAGAGTTTTAAAAATTCATGTTATCATCAGAGATTCACCTTTCAGTCTCCCTCTCAAAAATGTAAGGTCAGGGCCTTCATCCACCTGGCAAATTTGTGATTCACCAATTTCATGAATCATCTGTTCTTTAAGGTTGCCTCTAGTTTATACTAAAATCACTGTACCTCATTTACATTTACCTCTAAAGGACTAATGATGTTGCACTGTTCCACCGAGCTTGATTTTAAATTAGTAAAATACAATGATAATTTTTAAAAAACCGACCATGATGAGATTTTCCTGACTTCATACTGATCTTCCTGTTACTTTTCTTCTTCTTTCTGTTTCTTTTTATATCATTTTTTGTTTTAATCTTGCCACACATTTGTCACCCTACTTTTTCCTATATAAGACTGGCAATATGGATTTGAAGGCAAAATATCTTGAATCCTGAGTTTAAAAAATTATTCTCTCTTAAATTTAGGGTAAGAAGTATATAGTATTTATAATACAATATGTTGTAGCTCAGCGCAATGAAATATCAATTCACCATTCATTTATTAAATTCTTATATATTTCATTCAACAATGGTTTTCTTTATTTTTGAGAGATCTTAAGAATGATAACTATTTATAGAAAAAGTTGAGGTAAGAGTAAGACCTGTAGAGAAAAAAAAATTGAAATTATGAAAGTAAGCAGAGAGAGGTGGTTGAGATTGGTACTCAGAATGATACTATTATTCCTGTGGTTTCAGTTATCTATTTTTCCATAGTACAGAAAATAGAAAATCTCAACCCTCACTTGAAAAAAACAATTTTAGGAAATGAGGGAAGAGTTCTATTTTCATAGCCCATTCTGCCTTTGAATAATCTAATGTACCAATTAGTACAATTTGTAATGTGCACACCAGCTCACCAAGAGTTGCATTGACTAACATAACCAGTTTCTAATTTTATAGTTCCCCAAGCTGCATTAGAATGATAGACATAAATGAACATAACTTGTTCTATTTTCTATTGCTTTTTAAAAATATTTTTTCTCTAAATGATAACTGTATATTTTTTATAATAATGCAAAACATTGAGCTCCATACTTCTTCTCCATGTATTCATTATCTGGCAAATTACAGCGATAACTTGGAATACCAAAATATTTTTCAGTACTATTTTTCACACATGGAGATACTCAAGTCGGCCTGGGTATTCTATTGATCACTTGGGGGAAACATGTCTGTAAAACTAATGGGAAATAATTCTCACTGGGATGTAAATAGGTGGAAATAACTTATTTCTAGCTGGAAATCATTTTTATCATCCACGATAGCAAGGTCGTATACATACCAATAACAATGGATAAAAGCTTCTCAGTACTTACATTAAGAATAATTCACCTGTCTGAATAAGAAGCATACAGACTATGTATTTTATTCCACCATTAAGATACTGAGTACATATTCAGTCAAGTTGGTAGTCAACGTTTTGCTCTTAATTAAAAATGTACTGAAAAGAAATCAAAACGAAAGATCTGTTGCGATTCACAACTACGAAAGTCTAGGCAACCTCTTTTTCTGGTTTCAAGCAATAATACTTGTGCTATAGTGCAGTAAATTACATGCTGGTTAGAGTTCAGCCACTAAAGCCAAATTATTATATAATTTACACTTGAAGATGAAAATCTAGAATGGTATTATGGCTTTAAATCTTCCCAATACAGAAAAAAAGATTTCTAACACAAGAAATGTATGTAGGTAAATTACCAACTTTACATGCTGGAAATTTGTAGTAACAGTTTCTGTCATACTGAGTAATATTTAGTAAATGTACTTGTATAAGGCTACTGTGTTCATAAACTACTAATATGCCAAAAATATTGGAAGTGTTTTCTATTCATGATAACATTATATTGTGTCCAAGTGCACAGGCTCTGTCCTTAGAAGCTATGAGTTGAAATTCCAGCACTGTCTACTTGGAAATTGTGTTACCCTAAGACAGTTTTAAAAATTCTCTGTGCCTTTGATCCAACATCCAGAAACTGGGATAGTACCTACCTTATAGAGTAACTTCAGAGTTATAAAAAATAATCCATGCAAAATGTTTGGAGGAATTCCTGACACATAATAAGAACCAATAATTGTTAGGTATATAATTTCAATCATTATTATTATCATTATCATTATTATTGATGTAGTTTTGTTGTTAGATAATGTGTTACTCACAGCTAAGATGTGGTGATTGACAAGAATAATTCTATAGCTGTTCTGGATTGCAGTTTTCTCAGAAATAGGTACTCTCTCCTTTCACCTAAAGGATTTCTGAGAACTGATAAAGAACAGAAGTTCATAAGAAAAATATGAGAAAACAACAACAACAGAAACACAACAGATTTAAGTCACAGTAGCCTTGGAGAAGATACAGGCATAGGAATGAGATTTTTTAAAAGTCTAGAGATAAGCCTTCTGTCAGTCATATCTATCATTATAATGTAAGAAATAATAAATATAGAGCCATTCATGACTGCCGATTCCAGCGAAAATTTGTTTTCATCATTCCTTACTTCTCCATTTCAATAATTTTCCTCCATACTACAATATCCCTTTTCTCACAGGTGTCCAACAATCTCACAAGGTTGATTACTACTCTCAAGGAAATTGAGCTTTGGCAAACTACCTTGAACATATTGATGGCTTAGGTTATGAATTATCCTAGGAATATTAAATGTTAAAATAAGAATTTCAGGTGACAAAATGTTTAATACAAAACAAAGAATTATCAAGAATGGCATTTCACTTCAATCAGGGATGTATTTTGAATGAGGAGCTTCCACAAGTGACTGAAGACCTACCCTTCAGCCAATTACCTTCAGCTTTCTTTCTACTGTGTTACATATTCCAGGAAACATGAAGAGGTCACATATATATATGTTAGGTCTCAATTTTAAAATTTAAGACAAGGGATATATTCTAGATTCAGAGGGAGCAGGATTTATGTAGGTATATTTTCGTTCAACTTTTAAATTAATAAAATAAAAATATAAATTTTAAAAGATAGAAAAATAATATTGTCAATACAATCAATAAAAATGAAAAAAAATCAATTCCAAAATAAAAGAATAAAGAGAAATAATGGAAAGTCTTTCTTTAAAAGTTTCTACATCTACATTAAAATATGCAAAATCTCTGAATTCTAACTTTACAATTGCTAAGTTGTAACATAACCAGAAATGTATGATTAGATACTAATAAAAATTAAAATTAATAGGGTCATTTTGATTTTTAACCTACAAGTAAAATTGAATGTATAGGGCAGTTTTTTTCATTGAAAAATGTTAAATCTACCGGAAATACTTGGAATGAATAAGTATACTTCATGGAAGCAGAAACTATAAATTGCATTCCATTCAAGTCCTCTACGGGATTGACTCGGCACTGGCTGTCAGTTGTCTGTTTACACTGTATAATAAAACATATGTCTTCCAACAGACACAGCATAACTTCCTCTTATTCTCTCCAAACTAAATAATAACCTTTGCTTTTACCAAATACTATTTTTAAATTACTAACGCTTGCATATGCAAAGTTGAAAAGGTCTGGCCTATTCGCTATGGAATTTTTATCTGGGGATCACCAGGGGTCATTTTAATTGATTGTTTACATCTCAGCTGTAACCCAACCAGAAGTCATATTTTTTTTTCCTTTTCTATAAAAAGTACCGCACAGCATATGAGGATACAACAGGCCACTACTCTTGGAAATATATTCACTCAGTAAGAAGCATTCTAAGCCAAAACACCCTCTTTCAACAGCCAAAGTTGAATAATCATGTAAGTGGTCATTTTACATTTTCTGGAAATTAGATTGTCATGTTGATATAGTATGAATGTTTGTCCCTGCCCAAATCTCATGTTGAATCATAATCCTGAATGTTGGAGGCGGAGCCTGGTGGGAGAAGTTTGGATCATGGGAGATGATCCCTCATGAATGGCTTGGGCCATCCCCTTGGTAACAAGTGAGTTCTCACTTGAGTTCACATGAAATCTGGTTTTTAAAAGTGTGTGGCACCTCCCCACCCCCACTCTCTCTCTCGCTTGCTCCTGCTTTCAACGTGTGACATGCCTGGCCCTCCTTTACCTACTACCATGGTTGAAAGCTCCTTGAAATTTCACCAGAAGCCAAGCAGATGCCAGCATCATGCTTCCTGTAAAGACAGAACTCAGAGTTAATTAAACCTCTTTTCTTTTATAAATTACCCAGTCTCAAGTATTTATATCTGTCTATCCATCTATCTATCTATTCATATATATGCATATATATGCATACACACACACACACACACACATATATATATATATATATATATATATATAGAGAGAGAGAGAGAGAGAGAGAGAGTCTCACTATGTCACCCAGGCCAATATTGAACTCCTGGGTTCAAGCAATCCTCTTGCGTCGGCCTCTCAAAGTGTTAGGATTACAGTCATGAACCACCACGTCGGGCTTCAGGTATTTCTTTACAGCAATGCAAGAACAGCCTAATACACATGTTAATGGAAATTCAAAGGCCAAGAGGCAAACATACCTTATATATTACCCATAGTGTCTGCATCTGTGAGATACTTGGTCTCAAAAATGCGAATTTGTAAAAATTGTATTTCAGTCTTGTGAGCAACGTAGATGTAGTTCTCATACTGATTACTACTGGAAGTGTCCCATCTTCACTATTTAATCAACATGGAATGAACAAAGGCAAGGCAATAACATATTGAATCAATACTGTAAATTGCTCACATTGTAGCAGCTTTGAAGGAGGCAAACATTGAAAATAAATAGAGGTTTGATTATATTTATCACCAGTAACCATGGCATCTTCAAGACACTTGCTTTCTTCGTTAGTTTTACTGTCTGGAATTTCTCTCTGTGGTAGTAGAAAGGCAAAAGCTGTCACTCAGTTTTTAATACCATAAGGACTTTGACTACTTTCTAAAAATAAAGCAGAGAAGAAAAGAAGAAGAGATAGATATCAAAAAGAAAAAACAATCAGAACTTCTGGAAATAAAAGACAGACTCAGGAAATTACCAAATTTAGTGGAAAGTTCTAACAATACACTGTAATACGTAGAAGAAATAATTTCTGACTTAGAAGATAAGGCCTTTTAATCAACCAATCACACAAAAATAAAAAAAAGGAATCAAAAGAAATGAACAAAGTCTGCAAAAATCATGGGATTATGTAAAACTGCCAAATCTAAGAATAATTGGTGTTCCTCAGGTAGAAGATAAAACAATAAGTCTGGAAAACTTATTTCAGGGAATAATTGAGGAAAACTTTTCTGGCCTGGCTATAGATCTAGATATCCAAATCTAATGAGCTCAAAGAACTCCTGGGAAGTGCAGTGCAAAAAGAACTTCACTGAGCTTTACAGTCATCAAGCTACCTAAAGTCAACAGGAAAGAAAGAATTCCAAGAGTACTAAGAAAAAAGCACCAAGTAACCCAAAATTAAAGCCTAACAGCAGACTTCTCAGCAGAAATCTTTCAAGCCAGAAGAGATTGGGTCCTATCATCAACCTTACCAAACAGAACTGTCAGCCAATAATTTTGACTCCTTCAAAACTAAGTTTCATAAATGGAAGGCAAATAATTTTCAGACAAAGAAATACTTAGGGAATTTGTCTCTACAAAACTAGCACTACAAAAAATGCAAAAAGTAATTCTACACCTTGAAATAAAAGCTTAATATGCACCAAAGTAGAACCTCCAAAAACTTAAAACTCACAGGCCTGTAAAACAATAACACAATTTTAAAAAGCAAACTATCTAGGTAACAATTAACATAATGAAGAGAAAAGTACCTCACATCTCAATGTTAACATTGAATGGGAATGACCTAAATGCTCCACTTATAAGATACATACTGGTGGAATGGATAAAAAATTACAAACCAAATATCTGCTGTCCCCAAGATACTCACCTAACATGGAAGGATTCATATAAACTCGAGGTAAATGGGTGGAAAAGGATATTTCATACAAATGGAAAGAAAAGCAAACAGAAGTAGCTATTCTTATGTAAGAGAAAACAAGACTTCAAAGCCATGATACTAAAAAAATACAAAGATGGTCACTATATAACAATAAAATGATCAATACCACAAGAAGATATTACAATTCTAAATTTATATGCACCTAATGCTGCACTCCCAGATTCATAAAGCATTTATTACTAGACATAAGTAATGAAATAGACACAACACAATAATAGCGGGAGACTTCAATACACCACTGACAGCACCAGATAGACCATTGAGACAGAAGACATATTAGCAAGTTATCACACTATAAATAAACACATACCTGATACTGGGTAATTTATAAAGAAAAGAGGTTTGATTTACTCACAGTTCAGCATGGCTGGTGAGGCCTCAGGAAATGTATAATCATGTTAGAAGAGGAAGCAAACATGTTCTTCTTCACCTGGAGGCAGGAAGGAGAAGTGGCATGCAAAATGGGGAAAAGCCTCTTATAAAACCATCAGATCTTTGAAAACTCACTCACTATCATGAGAATGGCAGCATGGGGTAACCATCCCCGTGATTCAATTACCTCCCATTGGGTCCCTCCCATTACATGTGGGGATAATGAGAACTACAAGATGAGATTTGGTTGGAGAGACAGTCAAAATGTATAAGAAGTCAACAACAACTACAACAAAATGGACTTAAATGACACACTAAAACAAATGGGCTTAATAGATATTTACAAAACATTCTATCCAAGAACTGCAGAATATACTTTCTTCTCATCAGCACATGGGACATTCTCCAAGATAGATCATACAATAGGCCAAAAAACAAGTCTCAATAAATTCTAAAAAAATAAAAATCATATCAAGTATCTTTTCAGACTTCAGCAGAATAAAACTAGAAATCAACTCCAAAAGGAACCATCAAAACTATGCAATTATATGGAAATTAAATAATCTGTTCTTGAATGATGTCTGGGTTAACAATGAAATTAATATGGAAATTAAAAAATTATTCAAAGTGAATAATAATAACGACAAAATTATCAAAACCTCTAGGATAAAGCAAAAGCACTCCTAAAAGAAACGTTTATAGCACTAAATGCCTACATGAAAATGTCTGAAGCAGTACAAATTGACAAACTAATGTCACACCTCAAGGAATGAGAGAAACAAGAACAAACTAAACCCAAAGATAGAAGAAAATAAATAACAAGTTTGGAGCAAAACTAAATAAAATTCAAACAAAAATATAAAAGATCAATAAAATAATAAGCTGGTTCTTTGAAAAAATAAACAAAATAGGTGAACCATTAGCTAGATTTACTAAGAAGATAGAAGATCCAAATAAGCTGAATTAGAAATGAAATGGGAGACATTACAAACAATACCACAGAAATACAAAAGATCATTTGAGACTCCTATGCACACCTTTATGCACACAAACTAGAAAAACTAGAGGAAACTGATAAATTCCTGGAAACATACAACCTCGTATATCAAATCAGGAAGAAATAGAAACCCTGCACAGACCAATAACAAGCAGTGAGTTTGAATCAGTAATTAAAACACTGCCAACAACAACACAAAAATGCCCAGGGTCAGATTGATTCACAGCTCTGAATTCTAACAGATATTCAAAGAATAATTTGTACCAATTCTTCTGAAACTGTTCCAAAAAATAGAGAAAGAGGAAATCTTCCCTAATTCATTCTGTGAAGCCAGAGTCACCCTGACACCAAAACCAGGAAAGGGCACAACAAAATAAGAAAACTACAGACCAATATCCCTGATGAACACAGATGCAAAAATCCTCAACAATATACTATTTAACTGAATTCAACAGTATGTTAAATAGATAATACATCATGATCAAGTGAGTTTCATCCTAGGGATACAGGGATAGCTTAACATATGCAAGTCAATAAATGTGATACATCACATAAGCATAGTTAAAAACAAAAACCATATGAGCATCCCAATAGACACAGAAAAAGCATTTGATAAAATCCAGCATTCTTTTATGATTAAAAATCCTCAACAAAATAGGAATAGGAGGGACTTTCCTCGAAGTAATAAAAGCCGTATATAACAAACCCACAGTAAACATCATACTTCATGGGGAAAAGTTGAAAGCAGTCCTCCTGACAATAGGAACCAAGCAAGGATGCACACTTTCATTACTCCTATTTAACATAATTCTGGAAGTCCTATTCAGAGAAATTAGGCAAGAGAAAGAAATAAAGGACATCCAAATTGGAAAAGAAGTCAAACTATCACTGTTTGCAGATGATAAGATTGTATAACTAGAAAATCCTAAAGACTCCTCCAAGAGACTCCTAGATTTGACAAATGAATACAAAAAGTATCAAGTTACAAAATCAATGTACCCAAATTAGTTGCACTGCTATACACCAAGAATGACCAAGCTGAGAATCAAATCAAGAACTCAATTTCTTGATTTGAAAGCTGAAAAATAAATAAAATAAAAAATAAAATATTTAGAAATATACTTAGTCAAGGAAGTGAAAGATCTCTACTAGGAAAATTACAAAACATTGCTGAAAGACGTTATAAATGACACAAACAAATGGAAATGCTTCTCATGCTCATGAGTAGGAAGAATCGATATTGTAAAAATGACCACACTGTCCAAAGAAATCTACAGATTCAATGCAATTCCCATCAAAATACCAACATCATTTTTCATAGAATTAGCAAAAAACAATCCTCAAATTCATATGGAACTAAAAAAAGAGCCCAAATAGCCAAAGCAACCCTAAGCCAGAAGAACAAATCTGGAGGCATCACATTACTGGACTTCAAAATTATACTACAAGGCTATAGTTACCAAACCAGCATAATACTGTTATAGAAATAGACAAATAGACCAATGGAACAGAATAGTGAACCCAGAAATAAAGACAAATACATACAACCAACTGATCTCTGACAAAGCATACCAAAGCTTAAATTAGGAAATGGACACCCTATTTAATAAATGATGTTGGGAAAACTGGCAACTTACATGTAGAAGAATAAAACTGGATCCCTATATCTCACTTTATATAAAAATCAACTGAAGATGGATCAAAGATTTAAATCTAAGGCCTGAGACTATAAAAACTCTATAATGTTCGAAAAAACTCTTCTATTAATTGGCCCAGGCAAAGAATTCATAACTGAGACCCCAAAAGCAAATGAAACAAAAACAAAAATAAATAAATGGGCCTTAATTAAATCAAAACGCTTCTGCACAGCAAAAGAAATAATCATCAGAGTAAACAGACAACGCACAGAATAGGAGAAAATATTTGCAAATTATGCATTCCACCAAAGACTAGTATCCAGAATCTACAAGGAACACAAATGAATAAGTAACAAAAGAAACAAATAATCCCATCAAAAAATGGGCAAAAGACATGAATAAACATTTTTCAAAAGAAGATGTACAAATTGCCAACAAACATATGTAAAAATGCTCAACATCAATAATCATCAGGGAGATGCAAATTAAAACCACAATGAGATATCACCTTACTCCTGCAAGGATGGCCAATATTAAAAAGTCAAAAAATAATAGATGTTGGCATGGATGTGGGGAGAAGCGAATGCTTATAAACTGCTGCTAGGTAAATTAGTACAACCTCTATGGAAAACAGTATGGGGATTCCTTAAAGAGCTAAAAGTAGATCTACCATTCAATCCAGCAATCTCACTACTGGGTATCTACCCAAAGGAAAAGTCGTTATATGAAAAAGACACTTATGCACTTATGTAGCAGCACAGTTCACAATTGCAAAGATGTGGAGCCAACCTAAGTGCCCATCAACTAATGAATGGATAAAAAAATGTATATATACACCATGGAATACTATTTAGCAATAAAAAGGAATAATAAAATCAGGTCTTTTACAGCAATTTGGATGGAGCTAGAGGCCATTATTCTAAGTGAAGTAACACAGGAGTGAAAAACCAAAAACCGTATGTTCTCATGTGTAAGTGGGAGATAACTTATGAGTATGTAAAGCCATACACGGTGATATTATTGATTATGGAGACCCAGAAGGAGGAGAGTGACAGGGGGGCTAGGGAAAAAGTCTACACATTAGGTACAATATACACTACTGAACTGAAGGGTGCACTAAAATCTCAGAATTCACCCCTGTATAATTTATCCATGTAACAACAACAAAAAAACACACTTGTACTCCAAAAGCTATTGAAATAAAAATTAGAAAAGAATAAAAACATCCCTTCTTCACATTGCACTTTTCAAAATAAGAGAGAGAACAAACTGTGGGTCAAGTTTTGAGATGCTAATTTGAAGTCATTAGACGTTACTACCTTTGTGTTCATTTAGGATACATTGGTAAATGTGTTGTTTGAGGAATTTTATTCTTCTTTTGATTGTGTCGAATATTTGGTACGTAATTGGTCACTGTAATAAGCAATTCTAACTCACCTACCATTTTATACTTGCCTATACATCCCTTATACTGTTCTTTTAGTGTAATAGGTTTTCCCATCATTAGTAATGCCCCTTGCTCCTAATTACTTGTGGAAAATCATACTTTGCTGGGGATGCAAGGAGCTCCGCTATTTCATCAACTCTTCAGCCTTACAATGTCCAGCCAGCATGGATGGCTCATTAAGCTATGTAGCAAAAATAATTCTTTTGTGCTGCTCAAGAGGTAGGTAGAACATATAAGTATAAATTTCTCCTGTTATTTCATTTTTCTTCTGATCTTTATAGGGTTTTTATCCAGTATGCATTAGAAGGAAGTATTTCAATAAAAATCCATTTCAAAAGAATTTTTGAAAAAGTTACTGTTGACTAGTTACTTCATTAGTGAACTCTGTTTAGCTTCCTCATGTTCCAAGTGATACACAGCATTTTGGGTTTCAGAGTTACTCACCAAATATTTTGATAGATTTTCTTTTTAAGGCAAGAGATTTTTAGAGTAAATTAACAGTTTGTGTTAGTGAAAAGACTGGAGGTAATGGTCCCAGTTTTTGATCTTTGATCACACAGAATCTGGCAGTAGAGCATGGGAGTGGTCAGTAACAATTTACAAATCGCTTTCATATTGGATTTGATCTTACAGAAACATTGTTGAGTTAGGTATTAGTTTATACTCATTCTGAAAATGATAGGAACTAAGACATAGCACAAGACATTTTTGCAGAAATGATATTACGAAACTAAAAATCACTCACTGTATTAAAAGGATGTAGGTTTTGAGAACACACAAATGTCATATAATGTGCCTAGTTTCTTCATATATAAAATTAAGTCTTCATTAAGCACACATTTTAGAACAGAAGACTTTTCACAGGAAGCCTAAAAGCCATTAAAATGCATATCATTTTCTTGAAGAAGGTGATAAGCGTTCAAAAAAATATATATACTAAAATAAAATCACTTTGCTTCTCTTTTAGAGGTGATATTTAATTTAATTTTAAATTTCACATAACATTGAAAGAGCATGAGATTTGATGTTTACTAAATGGAAACTGCATTTAAAAAATGTTGAATCATTGCTATAGAAAGTTTTCTAGGATAAGATAGTAGAAATTACTGCAGAATACTTTGAAAATTGTTAACACGAGTGGCCTTGTAGAGTTAATGCCCTTCCACATGGTGATTTGATTATTAGCCAAAAGGCATTCCTTCTCCAATGTGGTGAGGTGGAAAGAGTTCTGAACTTAGAATTAGTAGATCTGACATCTAGTCTTTGATCTGCCACTAACAAGCCCTTAGACCACAGGCAAGTGACTTTTTCTCCCTGGCCTTTGTTTCTTCAGTTTTGAAAAGGAGCATTTTCATAAGATTTCTAAGGTCCCTTCCAGCTATAATATTCTATGACCATATCTTCCTCACTGGATCTACTACAGTTTCCATATTATTTACTTCTTTGGGTTAAAAAACTGAGTACTCTTTTCAAAGGCAAATATTGTCTGAGAAATGTCCCACATTAAGTCATTTTTAGCCATTAAAACCTCAGCTTGATTCAGTTAATTAGATTACCTAACAGGGACATGAGGAAATAGAACTAAAATAAGGAAAGTTTGACACAAAGGGAAAAGGCAGAAAAATGATGGCACAGTGTACCAAAAAGTTAGTACATTAGATATTGGGCATTAACCTAGTCAACTTCAATAACTGCCTGGGAGAATGTTTAGTAATATTTTCATGGGTGCCATGCAATAATATTATGCACATACTCTAATTGGGGCACTATGAAATATAAAAGAGGTGCTACTTTTGGCCACTTAGTCTTCAAACATTTTATCCTGGATCTGCTGTCTAAAATATAGCAAGTGGCCAGCCATTATTTTGGGATGAGAGAAAATGATTACATGGAAGAAAAAATGCTGGTGCCCTGCTCCATACAAAGAGAATTATAACAACTCATTTTTAAATTATGACACAATAATCAAAGCCCATCCAGGGTGCAACAGATTTCTGCTTCTATGGAACTATGTGAGGGTTTTCACCAGCCTTAAATTACATCTGCATTCAAGAATAAAAAGGAAAGTGTAAGAGTCCTCTCTCTCCTCTTTAAGACTTTTCAAAATACTCACACAAAACTTACACTTCTGTCTAACTGACCAGATGTTAGTCACATGACAACAAATAGCTGCAAAAGATTCTAGGAACAAAATGTTTAATCGTGAGTGTCATTGTGTTCTATTAAAATTGGGATTCTCTTATTCTGGATAAAGGGAAATATGTTATTGGAGGGCAGTGGCAGTCTCAGGCACATAAGACCCTATCACAGTGTCAGAGACCTTCACACACATACATGTATCTCACTAATTTTGGTTATGAATAGTAAGTCTTCAGGTGAGATAAAAATTCCGTTCCTCAGGAGAAGCCCTAAATAAGAAATTATTAAGTACTTCAACACTTCATTTCGAAGGACACATCACCTAACAAAGATGAGGAAATTAGGATCTCAAGGTATATTAGTTTTGAAGGCTAGCCTATACCATTGTTTTACAAATAATAGAAAATTTTATGGAAATCCTTTAAAGCATATAACTAAAAGTTATTAATATCTTCTCTGTATATAAAAATGTTCATTTGCTCCAAAGTAGATTTTTAAAAATTAATTTAATTTATTCTTTAGGATTTTTCCACCTCTTACGTATGGACTAGTCTATACTGATACTCAACTTTGTGACATGGTACTACCATAATTATTTAAATACACAATACAATAATATACAACATATAAAAGTACGCTTTCTGTCTTGGATTGCACATAATTATGCCTTTGCAGCACCAAAAAAACATTCAAATTAGAAAATTACTGGTTAGGTCTATCTTTCACTATAATGGCCCTTAAAGAGAGCGTTCTGTATTAATTTCTGCCAAAGTTTCAGGAAACAAGTTGCTTTTCAAGTAATTAGGTAGTACCAAAGATAAAAAAAACTTTTCAAACTAACCTTCTTTTAAAACTTTTTATAACTTTGCCAAGAGTGTCTATACATTTCAAGACCAAAAACATAACTTATAAAGGGACACATTCTTTTTGCATCTTACTTGAAAAACTGGGTTTTACATGCCTTTGCTACCTATTGAAGAAATGTCAAAGAGAAACATATCTCTTTTATAAAATGAAGTTTCATAGGGTAACCAGGTATATTTTAAGTTGCTAATTTGTTTACATATTCTGTTAGCTTAATGAGGAAAGCGCATGTAAATAATGTAGACCCAAGGGGATGTGGTATTGTAATTTTTTTTAAAGAAAAAAATAAAAGAAGCATTCTAAGACCGAAAGAATCATGGGCCACTGGAACCAACCAAAAAGCTTACTGCTGTGCTGCAATCAGAAGTGACTCATTTTGAACAAAGGCTTCACAAAATATGTGAGGCAAACAGAGGCTGAGCCACAAGCAGTGACAAGCCTGAAAATAGTAGTTATATCTGTAAAATGAAATCAGATGACAAATGGTGTCAGAACAGCAGAATATTATTGCAAGTTGCCCACATGATGCCATTTCAGGGACACTAGACAAACATATTCCCTACTGGCCCAGACATGCAGGCTAAAAGTCTCAGATCAGCCAAACATACTATGAATTACAAGGGTGGAATGATGTAATAGCCTGCTATTAGTCATTAATGCCAAAACTCAAATTTATTTCTTGTCCTAACACTCTTCATCTCACTGGATAGTTAAGGTTGATGTTAAGAAGGTAGTTAGGATATGTCTGAAGCAAAGCAGGACTGGCAGAGTTAGGTTGGTATCAGAGCTACCTAGGAGGATTGACAGGAGGCAGATCACAAAAACCTTCGCTAAGTAGCAGGAAATAGGACTTTGGGGAGATACCAGGACACCTAGCAACAAGTAAATAAAATAAGCTTCAATCTCAAAAGTATGTTTTCATTATGTTTACACAATAAACATTGTATTTATACACATAAAATAGGTAATAGTTTAGCTTAATCAGGGATATGAAAAAATCTATAAAATATCTACTAATAAGAATGCTAACCTATACTACAGAATTGGAATCCTTTAACTATCAATCTTCATACCAATCAATACGCATTTATCAAATTCCTACCATTGGGTTAGCAGGCACTGGCTATCTAAAAATAAAGAAGGTAGTTTCTTAATTTTTGAAGTTCAGAAAGTAGGTCCTTATAGACAAAGAATTCCCGTGAAGCTGAGAAATAATATTTTCAAACTACTGCTGCATCAATTTTCCATATTTAAGAGTCATTTTCAAATTTGAATTTCAATTTATTTTCTACAAGAGATCATAAAGCATAAAATACTTGAAGCATCATGGTGAAATTCTTCATTGCTCAAAGCTTGGTTCTTTGTACACAGTGAGTTGTACTTTGTGAAATAGTAAGTCTTTAGTCAGCAAACATGTCCTTGCTTATACAGCTCTGGGTATACTGCCAGGACTCTGCAAATAACAAAATTATAATAATTAAACAGTTATTCATGAATGAAAACACTTAACCCAAGAGTGTTCCAGTAGAAAGGGCAGGAAGAGCTAATATATTAGTCAGCAACACACACACACCAGATGGAAGAATGAGTTTTTAAAATGTAATTTGAAACAAAGGATAAAGGGACAGTCTGAGAGACCCAAATTCCTAAATCCAGTGTTTTGCGGTAGGAGCCAATGAGTAAAAGAGAATTTTATGCATGCAGATATTTAATTAAGGTTCCAGTAATATTGTAAACTAAGTGTTCTTTCATTTGCCTTTATCTTAGGAACCCAGAGAGCTAAGAAATCAGTGAAGTGTGTGGTTGATAGTCCCTGATCTAACAGCTTACCATGAAAGAAACCAAAGTTCACATTCAATAGATAAATATTTAGCTATTTTTATGGTAATGTTTTCCCTGCTCCTTTCAGAAATTGAATACAAAAAAGAGTAAGGACAGAATCACTAGATCTCACCGAAAAACAAGGTTCACAAAATGTTGGTGGATTTTTTCTAGTATTTAAAGACACACACACGGAATCATATTGTAAACACTTTTATTTTTTAATTTGTATAAAAACATAGTAAGTGATTATATTTGTAGGGTGCATGAGATGTTATGATACAGGCATGCAATGGACAACGAACATAATCACATCATGGAGAATGGGGTATCCATTGCCTCAAGTGTTTATCTTTTGTGTTAAAAACAATCCAATTACACATTTTTACTTATTTTTAAAAATACAATTAAGTTGTTATTGACAATATTCATCCTGTTGTGCTCAAACGGTATTCCTTATTTATTCTTTCTGTTTATTGTACAAATTAACTATCCCCACCACCTCCTCAGCTCCCAACTAAGCTTCCTAGCCTCTGCTAAACATCCGTCTACTATCTCCATGAGTCCAATTGTTTTGATTTTCAGATCCCACAAATAAGAGAGAACATGTGATATGTGTCTTCCTGTGCCTGCTTATTTCACTTAACATAATGATCTCCAGTTTCATCCATGTTGTTGCAAATGATAGGAATTCTTTCTCATTATGGCTGAATAGTACTTTATTGTGTATATATACCACATTTTCTTTATCCATTCATCTGTTGATGGACACTTAGGTTGCTTCCAAATCTTAGTTAATGTAAACAGTGCTGCAACAAACAAGGGATTACAGACATCTATTTGATATACTGATTTCCTCTCTTTTGGGTGTATACACAGGATTAGGATTGCTGAATCATATATATGGTAGCTTAATTTTACTTTTTTGAGGAACCTTCAAACTTTTCTCTAATTATCGTACTAATTTAGATTACCACCCACAGTGTACCAGATTTCCTTTTTCTCCACATCCTCACCAACATTTGTTATTGCCTATATTTTGGATATAAGCCATTTTAACTGGGGTGAGATGATATTTCATTATAGTTTTGATTTGTATTTCTCTGATGATCCATGGTGTTGGACACCTTTTCATATGCCTGTTTCTCATTTGTATGTCTTCTTTTGAGAAATGTCTATTCAAATCTCTTGCCCGTTACTTGAATTATCTGATTTATTTCATTCCTATAGAGTTGTTTGAGCTCCTTTTATATTCTGGTTCTTAATTTATTGTCAGCTGGGTAATTTGCAAATATTTTCTCCCATTCTATGGGTTCTGTGTTCCCTTTCTTGTTTTTATCTTTTGCTGAGCAGAAGATTTTCAATTTGTCCATTTTTGCTTTGGTTGCCTGTGCTTATGGAGTATTGCTCAAGAAATTTTTGCCCAGGCCAATGCCTGGGAGATTTTCCCCAATGTTTTCTTGTAGTAGTTTCATGGTTTGGGGTCTTAGATTTAAGTCTTTAATCCATTTAACGCAAATTTTGTATATGGCAATAAATAGTGGTCTGGTTTTAGTATTCTGGAAATCCAGAAGAAAATTGTATATCCAGCTTTCCCAGTACTATTTATTAGGAAGACTGTCTTTTCCCCAGAGTATGTTAGTGTTGTAATTTCAACACTTTGGCAGCCTAAGCAGGCATATCACCTGAGACCGTGTTCAAGACCAGCCAGAGCAACATGGCAAAACCTCATCTCTACAAAAAATATACAAAAATTAAGCTCACATGGTCGCACGTGCCTGTAGTCCCACCTACTCGGGAGGCTGAGGTAAGAGGATCACCTTAGACTGCATTCATTGTAGGTGTATGAAGTTGTTTTTGAGTCCTCTACTCTGCATTCATTGTAGGTGTACGACTTTGTTTCTGAGTCCTCTATTCTGTTCCATTGGTCTATGTGTCTGCTTTTATGCCAATATCAGACTGCTTTGGTTACTATAGCTCTGCAGT
Source organism: Symphalangus syndactylus (assembly GCF_028878055.3). NCBI lineage: Eukaryota > Metazoa > Chordata > Mammalia > Primates > Hylobatidae > Symphalangus > Symphalangus syndactylus. The sequence goes on from NC_072447.2 coordinate 99,917,757, forward strand.
ATAATTTGAAGTCAGGTAATGTGATTCCTCCAGTTTTGTTTTTTGGCTTATAAGAGCCTTGGCTAAGTGGGGTCTTCTATAGTTCCATATAAATTTCAGAATTGTTTTTCCTATTTCTCTGCAGAATATCATTTGTATTTTGATAGGGATTGCATTGAATCTGTAGATTACTTTGGGTAGTATGGCATTTTAACAGTATTGATTCTTCCAATTCATGAACATGGAGTATCTTTCCATTTTTCAGTGTCCTCTTCAATTTCTTCCATCAGTGTTTTATAGTTTTTATTGTAGAGATCTTTTACTTATTTGGTTAATTGTTACGTATTTAATTTGATTTGTGGCTATTATAAATGAAATAATAATAATTATTATTATTTTAGATAGAGTACAATTCTCTTGTCCAGGCAGTGATGCAATTATGGCTCACTGGGGCCTCAATCTCTTCAGTCTAAGGTGATCCTCTTACCTCAGCCTCCCGAGTAGGTGGGACTACAGGCACGTGCCACCATGTGAGCTTAATTTTTGTATATTTTTTGTAGAGACGAGGTTTTGCCATGTTGCTCAGGCTGGTCTTGAACACGGTCTCAAGCGATGTGCCTGCTTAGGCTGCCAAAGTGTTGAAATTACAATTGCGAGCCACCGTGCCCAGCCAGAACTACTTTTTAAATTTTTTTTTTCAGATTGTTCACTGTTGGCATATAGAAATGCTAGAAATGCTACTGATTTTGTTTGCTGAATTTATATCCCACGACTTTACCGAATTTGTTTTTTAGTTCTAATCATTTCTTTGTGGAGTCTTCAGGATTGTGCAAATATAAAATCATGTCAACTGCAAATAAGAATAATTTGATTTCTTCCTTTCCAATTTGGATGCCCTTCATTATTATTTTTTTCTTGTCTTATTTCTCTAGCTAGGACTTCCAGTACTATGTTGAATAACAGTGGTGAAAGTGAGGAGTCTTATTTTATTCCAGAACTTAGAGGAAAGATTTTCCACCTTTGCCCATTCAATATAATACTAACTGTGGGTCTGTAATACATGGCTTTTATTATATTGATATATATACCTTCTAGACCCAGTTTTTTAAGGGTTGTTATTGTAAAGAGGTGTTTAATTCTTTTTTAACATCAATTGAAATGATCATATGGCTTTTGTCTTTCATTCTGTTGATGTGATGCACCAACAACATTGATTGATTTGTGTAAGTTGGACCATTTTTGCATCCCAGGGATGTATCCCACTTGGTCATAATGAATGATCTTTTAATGTATTGTTGAATTCTGTTTGGCATATTTTTTGAGGATTTTTGCATAAATATTTATCAGATATTGGCCTATAGTTTTCTCTTTTTGATGTGTCTTTGTCTGGCTTTGATATCAGGCTAATACTGGCTTCATATAAAAAGTATGGAGGTATTCCTTCCTCCTCTGTTTTTCAGAATAGTTTGAGTACAATTGGAATTCTCTTAAAAATTTTTCATAAAATTCAAGAGTGAAGTCATCAGGTCCCAACCTTTTCTTAACTGAGGATCTTTTTATTATGGCTTCAATCGTATTGCTATTGGTCTGCTCAGATTTCAGGTTTCTTTCTAGTTCAATCTTGGTAAGTTTATGTGTTTAGGAACTTGTTCATTTCTTCCAATTTATTGGCATATAGTGCTCATAGTAACCACTAATGTTCCTTTGCAGTATCAGTTGTAACTTATTTGTTTTCACCTCTGACTTTATAAATTCATATCTTTTCTTATTTTTCTTGGTTATTCTGGATAAAGTTTTGTCGATTTTGCTACCTTTCCATAAAGCCAACTTTTTGTTTCATTCATCTTTTGTTTTCTTCATTTCCATTTTATTTCTGCTCTGTTTATTATTTCTTTTCTTTTAATAATTTCATTTTCTTGAATTTTGCTTTTCTAATTTTTAAGATACATCATTACATTGTTTATTTGAAGTTTATCTTGTTTATCTCTGGTCTGAGGCACCTAAACCTGGGAGTGGACAGACACAAGCATCCCTATGGAAACAACCAGTGCGATTGTGCTGGGTCAGACCTGAGGCCAGCTCAGTGCTATGTCTCGCTCAAGACCTTCTGTAACGACTCCTTTGATATTACCTATGTTCGCTCAGTTTTCTGGGGCTCTACAATCGTCAGGTGACATAGGCATCCAGGCTTGTACTCTTCCCTTCAAAGTGGTGCATTTCCTCTGGTCCTGGTTGATCCAGTTATGCCAACTGGGAGTCAGAAATTAGAGTCAGAAGCCTTGGAAGTCTATCTGGTATTGTAGTGTACTGTGGCTAAGCTTGTACTCAAACCACAAAGTGCAGACTTTCCCATTCTTCCTTCATTTTTCCAAATGCAGAGGAGCCTCCTTACCCTGTAGCAATTGCCACCACAGATCACTGGGAGTTCTGCTAGGTTACTGTCCATGCTTTCTTTTTTTTTTTTTTTTTTTTCTTCCTGCACTTTTTTTTTTTTTAATTGTACTTTAGGTTTTAGGGTACATGTGTACAATGTGCAGGTTTGTTACATATGTATCCATGTGCCATGTTGATTTCCTGCACCCATTAACTCGTCATTTAGCATTAGGTATATCTCCTAATGCTGTCCCTCCCCCCTCCCCCAACCCCACAACAGTCCCCGGAGTGTGATGTTCCCCTTCCTGTGTCCATGAGTTCTCATTGTTCAATTCCCACCTATGAGTGAGAACATGCGGTGTTTGGTTTTTTGTCCTTGTGATAGTTTACTGAGAATGATGTTTTCCAGTTTCATCCATGTCCCTACAAAGGACATGAACTCATCATTTTTTATGGCTGCATAGTATTCCATGGTGTATATGTGCCACATTTTCTTAATCCAGTCTATCGTTGTTGGACATTTGGGTTGGTTCCAACTCTTTGCTATTGTGGATGGTGCTACAATAAACATACGTGTGCATGTGACTTTATAGCAGCATGATTTATAGTCCTTTGGGTATATACCCAGTAATGGGATGGCTGGGTCAAATGGTATTTCTAGTTCTAGATCCCTGAGGAATCGCCACACTGACTTCCACAATGGTTGAACTAGTTTACAGTCCCAGCAACAGTGTAAAAGTGTTCCTATTTCTCCACATCCTCTCCAGCACCTGTTGTTTCCTGATTTTTTAATGATGGCCATTCTAACTGGTGTGAGATGGTATCTCATTGTGCTTTTGATTTGCATTGCTCTGATGGCCAGTGATGATGAGCATTTTTTCATGTGTTTTTTGGCTGCATAAATGTCTTCTTTTGAGAAGTGTCTGTTCATGTCCTTTGCCCACTTTTTGATGGGGTTGTTTGTTTTTTTCTTGTAAATTTGTTTGAGTTCATTGTAGATTCTGGATATTAGCCCTTTGTCAGATGAGTAGGTTGCAAAAATTTTCTCCCATTCTGTAGGTTGCCTGTTCACTCTGATGGTAGTTTCTTTTGCTGTGCAGAAGCTCTTTAGTTTAATTAGATCCCATTTGTCAATTTTGGCTTTTGTTGCCATTGCTTTTGGTGTTTTAGACATGAAGTCCTTGCCCATGCCTATGTCCTGAAAGGTATTGCCTAGGTTTTCTTGTAGGATTTTAATGGTTTTAGGTCTAATATTTAAGTCTTTAATCCATCTTGAATTAATTTTTGTATAAGGTGTAAGGAAGGGATCCAGTTTCAGCTTTCTACATATGGCTAGCCAGTTTTCCCAGCACCATTTATTAAATAGGGACTCCTTTCCCCATTTCTTGTTTTTGTCAGGTTTGTCAAAGATCAGATAGTTGTAGATATGTGGCATCATTTCTGAGGGCTCTGTTCTGTTCCATTGATCTATGTCTCTGTTGTGGTACCAGTACCATGCTGTTTTGGTTACTGTAGCCTTGTAGTATAGTTGAAAGTCAGGTAGCGTGATGCCTCCAGCTTTGTTCTTTTGGCTTAGGATTGACTTGGCAATGCGGGCTCTTTTTTGGTTCCATATGAACTTTAAAGTAGTTTTTTCCAATTCTGTGAAGAAAGTCATTGGTAGCTTGATGGGGATGGCATTGAATCTATAAATTACCTTGGGCAGTATGGCCATTTTCACGATATTGATTCTTCCAACCCATGAGCATGGAATGTTCTTCCATTTGTTTGTATCCTCTTTTATTTCATTGAGCAGTGGTTTGTAGTTCTCCTTGAAGAGGTCCTTCACATCCCTTGTAAGTTGGATTCCTAGGTATTTTATTCTCTTTGAAGCAATTGTGAATGGGAGTTCACTCATGATTTGGCTCTCTGTTTGTCTGTGATTGGTGTACAAGAATGCTTGTGATTTTTGTACATTGATTTTGTATCCTGAGACTTTGCTGAAGTTGCTAATCAGCTTAAGGAGATTTTGGGCTGAGACAATGGGGTTTTCTAGATATACAATCATGTCATCTGCAAACAGGGACAATTTGACTTCCTCTTTTCCTAATTGAATACCCTTTATTTCCTTCTCCTGCCTGATTGCCCTGGCCAGAACTTCCAGCACTATGTTGAATAGGAGTGGTAAGAGAGGGCATCCCTGTCTTGTGCCAGTTTTCAGAGGGAATGCTTCCAGTTTTTGCCCATTCAGTATGATATTGGCTGTGGGTTTGTCATAGATAGCTCTTATTATTTTGAGATACGTCCCATCAATACCTAATTTATTGATAGTTTTTAGCATGAAGGTTGTTGAATTTTGTCAAAGGCCTTTTCTGCATCTATTGAGATAATCATGTGGTTTTTGTCTTTGGTTCTGTTTATATGCTGGATTACATTTATTGATTTGCATATGTTGAACCAGCGTTGCATCCCAGGGATGAAGCCCACTTGATCATGGTGGATAAGCTTTTTGATGTGCTTCTGGATTCGGTTTGCCAGTATTTTATTGAGGATTTTTGCATCAATGTTCATCAAGGATATTGGTCTGAAATTCTCTTTTTTGGTTATGTCTCTGCCAGGCTTTGGTATCAGGACGATGCTGGCTTCATAAAATGTGTTAGGGAGGATTCCCTCTTTTTCTATCGATTGGAAGTAAGGTTTTGGTGAATTTTTCCTGGCTAGAATCTCAACCTTCAGAGCAGTGGGCCCACCTCTGGATCTAGCAGGTTTAGAAATGCCATTCAAGTGTCAAGTCTTGTAATCAGGAACCTCAAAAGCCCGCTTGGTGTTCTATCCCTTTGTGGCCACGCTGGTACCTAAGGTGCAAGACAAAGTTCCCTTTACTTTTGCCTCTGCTTTTCTCAAGCCAAAGTTTTGACCCATAGCCACCACAGCTGGTAATGTGCTGAGTTTCACCTGGAGCCAGTAGATCTCAGATGCTCACCAAGGCCCTCAGTGTAGTAACTGGGTATTTCCGATTATTATTCAGGGACCGAAGAGTCTTCAATTAGCAGGTAATGAATGCTGCCAGGACTAGTTCCTACCCTTCAAGGCAATGGGTAACCTTCTGATCCAGGGTATGTCTAGAAATGTTGTCTTGGAGCTACCTCCTGGAACAGGGGCCTCATAACTCAGATCAATGCCCTATCCTGCTGTAGTTTAGCTGGTATCCTGGATCCATGATGAAGTCTTCCCCAATCTTCTCTCTCCTCAAGTGGAAGAAAGGGGTCTTTTTTGTAGCCATGAGCTTTGCACTCTGGGGGTAGATGCCAGCACTCTACCTAGTGTCTCACTAGGTTACTTGCCTCCCTACCCCCAAGTCCACTGTGTTTGGCCCAGTTCAGCCTGAGGTCTCACCTAAGAGTTGTAGTCATTTTGACCTTGACTTCATTTCAAGTTTATTTAGAGACCCAGATACTTTGGCCCTTAGTGGCAAGGTTTGTATGAATTCACGTTTGGATTGCTGGGATCAGTGATCCCCCGCTGGCTAGGCTAGGGCTGGTTTAAATGCTCCTTCCATGAGTGGGTGTCAGTTGATTTTGGTTCTGTTTTCCTTTCTGTTCTAATGGAACAGAAATGAGTTCAATGCCTCATAATTGCTGAGTTCTCATTTCTCCAGTGTCCAGAGACAATCTCCACACAATACCACTGCTGCTACGGGAGTGGGGGAAAAGTGGCATCAGTGATTCAAGGCTGTTTTTTATATCTCATCATTGCGTCTTTCAGCAATACATAGTTAAAAATAGATACTATGAGTGCTCACCTGATTCTTGGTTCTTATGAAGTTGTTTTGTTTGTGTAGACAGTTGTTACACTGTTGTCCATGCAAGGGGAACAATAAGTGGTGCTTTCTATTCTGCCATCTTGCTCCACCTCCCTCTCTCTCTGTATACCCATTTTAAAGTTCTTTCTCAGCATTGCAAGCATGGAATTTTTCCATGTCATTAAAAATATTGTGAAAATTATATTTTCATAGTGTTTGAAATATTGAAGTATAATTTACTTAAAATGCATTGTACAAATCTTAAGGGTACAGTTCAATGAGTTTTGACAAGTGCATACACTCATATAGTGAACACCCCATCATGATACAGAATATTTCCATCATCTCAGAAAGTTCCTGCAAGACCTTTTCTACTCAGTCACCCTCAGGAGAAAACCACCATTGCAATGCATTTTTACCATAGATTAGTTTCATCTGTTATTGAACATCACAAAATTTAATCATTCATTATGTCATCTTTTGTGTCTATCTTTTTGTACTCAACAGAATATCTATGAGATTCATCCATGCTTTTGCATGTGTAGTTAATACTTTAATACTATCCAATGATATATATATATATAACTTTTATATCCATCTCCTTCTAGTTCAATATTTACAGTATTTTCAATTTATAGTATTATAAGTATTTATTACCTGAATAATGTGCTATCATATGGATATGCCGTTATGTTCCCATTTCTCGTGGACATTTACACTATTATCACATTCTGGTTATAAGCAACACTATAATCAGCATATTTATAAATAAACCTTTGCTTGAGTACATGCTTATTTCCTAAAAATATGGTTCTGGTAGAATTTCCCTGTCTGTCAGATATGGATATATTTTAAGATTTTGTTATATTTTTATCAAATCGTCTTCAGATGTTCTTTACAAATTCACAATACTCATAATAATGAAAGTGACTTTATTACTCCCTATACTTGCCTAAAGTGATCATTAACATTATCAATTTTTTCAATTTGCACATCAATATTCTTTTAATTTTGTCTTCAGCGGATATTAGTAAAAGTGACTATTTTATTCATATATTGAACATTTATATTTCTTCTTCTATGGCAACTATTAATAACCTTTTCTGCTTTACACTGGAAATTTGGGGTTTTCTTAATGATTTGTAGGTGCTTTAAAAACATAAATAAATTTTTACTCATTGTTTGCCTTCTTTGACACTCATAATATTTTACTAGTTAGATTGTTAGCATTTTAATTGTTTATTTTTATATATACTGGCATACATTTGTTATTAATTGTGGCACAATATGCATAACATAAAATTTATCATCTTAACCATTTTTAGTTATAAAATTCGGTAGTGTTAAGTACAATCACATTGTTTTGCAATCAACCTCCAGAACTCTCTTCATCTTGCAAAACTGAAACTTTATATCTATTAACAATAACTCCCTGTTTTCCCTTCCCCACATTCTACCACTATTCTATTTTCTGTCTTTATATTTATAACTACCCTAGGTATCTCATATACGTGATATCATATTGCCATTTTTTGACTGCTAAAATTTGTTTAGTGTAATGTCCTCAACGTTCATACATGTTGTAGCATGTGTCAAAATACCCTTCCTTTTTAAGCTGAATAATATTCCATTGTATGTATATACCAAATTTTATTTATCCATTTATCCATCAAGGGATATGTGGGTTGCTTTCACGTTTTGGCTATTGTGAATAATACTGCTGTGAACATAGATATACAAATATCTCTTTGAGATCTTGCTTTCAAATCTTTCACGTATATACCCAGAAGTAGAATTGCTAGCTCATATGGTAAATCTGTGTTTAGTTATATGAAAAATTGCCATATTGTTTTCCATAGTGGCTGCACCATTTTACATTCCTACCAGTAAAGCACAAGGGTTCCAATTTTTTCACACCCTCACCAACACTTACTATTTTCAGTTTCTGTTTTGTTTGGTTTTGTTTTTTATAGTAGCCACCCTAATAAGGAGGTGGTAACAGGTACATATATATGTAGAAAATTATATCAGAATTTTCTATTGAGATTTTTTTGTTTTTATGGCAAAAAAAGCTCTTTCACAGTCTGTTACTTTTTTTAGTTTTCATTTACATAGTTTTAATTATTATTCTTCTGGTGTTCCCCAGTCTGATACTTTTCTCTAGATGTTTTTCAGGTTCACTCTTTTATATTTAATTTTCACTCCAAATTAGTGTTAATAAATGAATTCACTAAGACTCTTTTGGAACTCAAACTCTTCACCTACTAACCTGAAGGTCGTAGAGATTTTCACTGAGAACAACTAAAAATTATATGCTTCTAATTAATTGTCAAAATATTAATAATAAGTTTGCAAAAACACATAAAAATACATGATGAAGATATGATACAACAGGTAATATCATAATGGATGCCTAATTGGTAAGAAATTTGGTATTATGAAGAATTGAAAATATTTTTTTTGTCTGGAATTTTTATTTTTTAGGTCTCCACAGTAAATTAAAGGAAATTCTATAAAAAAAAGTGTGCTAATTACAATATCAGAAAAAGTCAGCAGTAACTAGACTGGCCAACAATGCAAAGATTATTTAAATTATGATACATAATAATATAGGTGTCTTATAGCCATTCAAAAGGAATGTATAACATGCAAAATGTTTTTGTTATAACTTCCATCGAAGAAAACTCTATGCACAGAAAAAGAACTCTATTAGGATGTACATTGAATTTTTAATGTTAATTATTGTTGGATAATGAGACTTTCTGATTTTTTCAAAAATATCTGTAATTTCCAAATTTTTTAAAGTTAACATTTATTACTTTTATAATGGAAAACAATAACCACATTTACTTAAATATAATACTAACTATCATGCATTGAATAATTTTCTGTGGTGTTTATATTCAATTTCCAATCCAATAATCACAATAAACATGTTAAATATGTGTGACTTCTTTCACACACATAGTTCTACTTCTGCTGGGCTCAGAGTCAGTGGTCATGAGGGGCATGAAATCTAGTGAGAAACCAGCCCGGACAGCTAAGGGAATGATTGCACCACCCCTTCCCTAATCCCAGGCAGCACAAGCTGCAGAAACAAAACGTGGCACATATACACCATGGAATACTATACAGCCATAAAAAATGATGAGTTCATGTCCTATGTAGGGACATGGAGGAAGCTGGAAACCATCATTCTCAGCAAACTATCTCCAGGACAAAAAAACCAAACACCGCACGTTCTCACTCATATGTGGGAATTGAACAATGAAAACACATGGACACAGGAAGGGGAACATCATACATCGGGGACTTTTGTGGGGTGGGGGAGGGGGGAGGGATAGCATTAGGAGATATACCTAATGCTAAATGACGAGTTAATGGGTGCAGCACACCAACATGGCACGTGTATACATATGTAACAAACCTGCACGTTGTGCACATGTACCCTAGAACTTAAATTATAATTTTTAAAAAAAGTGATGTATTCCTTCCACTTGAGGAGATGAGAAGAAAGAGTAAAGTGGGCGGTGCCTTGCATCCTGGATACCAGCTCAGCCATAATAAGCTAAGACACCAGGCACAGTCGTGAGGCCCACATTCCAGGCCCTAACTCCCAGATGACATTTCTAGACACACCCGGGGCCATAAGAGAACAAATCACTTTGAAGGGAAGGACCTAGTCAAGGCAAGAATTGTCACCTGATGAATAAGGAGCTCATGAGCCCCGAAGAACAAGCAGCAATACTCAGGTAGTACATCGTGAGTGCTGCATGAGATTCTGAGACATGCTGGCTTCAGGTAAAACCCAGTACACTCCAAGATTTGGTGGCTAAAGTGAGAGATTCCTGTTTGAGAAAAGCAGAGGGAAATGTCAAGAGGAGCTTTGTACCTTAGGTACCAGCTCAGTCACAGTTGGGTTAGAACACCAAGAAGGATCTTGAGGTCACCGATTCCAGGACTTGACTCTTGGATGGCATTTCTCAACCTGCCCTGGGCCAGAGGAAACTACAATGCCCTGAGGAGTATGTCTCAGGCCTGGAAGCAGTCACCACAAGCTGACAGAGGAGCCCTTGGGCCTTAATTGAACATTAGTAGTAACCTGGCGATCCCGCGATGTGTTTTTAGTGGTGATGGCCATGAGGAAAGGCTCCTTTGCTTGTGGAAAGGGAAGAAAAGAGTGGAAAAGGCTTTGTCTTGTAGTTTGAGTGACAGCTCAGCTGCAGTAAAATTGAGCACAAGATGCATTTCTAAGATTTGTGACAAGTCCTTGGCTCCCAGACAGCATCTCTGGGCCTCCCCAGAGCCAGAGCCAGGGGAAACTGGATGCCTGGCTGGCTTCAACACTTGCTGATACTTGGAGCCCTAGGGTTTTGATGGAACATAGGTTGTAGCCAGGTAGTGGTTACAGAGGGTCTTAGGTAAGACTACCCAGTTCTGTGCTGGCTTCAGGTCTGACCCAATATAGTCCTAGTGGTTGTAGGCACAAGGCTGTTTATGCCACTCTACCCCCAGCTGCAGGTGGCTCAAGGAAGGGAAATAGGGAGAGAAAGAGAGAGAAAAAGAGACAGACAGAGAAACTATGTCATTTATTCAGGAGAAAGTAAAGGAAGAAAACAAGAACCTCTGCCTGGTAATCCAGATAATTCTTTCAGATATTACCCAAGACCACTGATACCTCTGTGAGTCTGCCAAAACCACAGCATTACTGACCTCGGAGTACCCCCAATGCAGATACAGCTTAGATCACAACATCCAAGTCCTTTCAAATACCTGGAAAGCTTTCCCAAGAAGAATTGGAAAGAACAATTACCTGTAGACTATGAAGACTACAATAAATACCCAACTTTTCAATGCCCAAATATCTTTAAACATCCACCAGCATCAAGATCATCCAGGAAAACATGAATTCGCCAGATGAACTAAGTAAGCCACAAGGGAACAATCCTGGAGAAACAGAGATATGTGACATTTCAGAGAGAATTCAAAATAGCTGTTTTGAGAAAACTCAAAAAAAATTAAGATGATACAGAGAACAAATTCAGAATTCTATCAGATAAATTCAGTGTAGGGATTGAAATAATTGAAAACAATCAAGCTGAAATTCTAGAGTCAAAAATGTAATTGACCATACTGAAAAATGCATCAGAGTCTTTTAATAGCAAACTTGATCAAGCAGAAGAATGAGTTAGTGAGCTTAAGGACTGGCTATTTGAAAATACCCAGTCAGAGGATGCAAAAGAAAATAGAATGAAAAACAATAAAGCATACCTACAGAATCTAGAAAACAACATCAAAGGGGCAAATTTAAGAGCTATTGGCCTTAAAAAGGAGGTATAGAAAGAGATATGTGTAGAAAGTTTATTCAAATGAATAACAGAGAACTTCTTAAACTAGAGAAAGATATCAAGATTTAAGTATAAAAATGTTATAGAACAACCAAGCAGATTTAACCGAAGTAATAGTACCTCAAGAAATTTAATAATTAACTCACGAAGTCAAAAGAATAAAGAAAGGATTCTGAAAAGAGCACGAGAAAATAAACAAATAACATATAATGGAGCTTCAATGCATCTGGCCACAGTCTTTTCAGTAGAAACCTTACAGGTCAGAAGAGAGTAGCATGAAATGTTTAAAGTGCTGAAAAAAATCACCCTATTATATAGTTAGGACATGTGTCACTGCCCAAATCTCATGTTGAAATGTCATCTCCAATGTTGGAGGTGAAGCCTGGTGGGAGGTGATTGAATTATTGTGGCGATTTTTCTCATGAATGACTTAGCACCATCTCCTTGATGCTGTCTTCACAACAGTGAGTGATATCTTGCAAGATATTATCATTTAAAAGTGTGGTCCTTTTTCCTCTCTCTTGCTCCTGCTCTAAGTGAGGTGCCTGCTCCTGCTTCACCTTCTGCCCTGATTACCAGTTTTCTGAGGCTTACCCAGAGGCGCATGCCACAGCTATGATTCCTGTGCAGCCTGCAGAACCAGGAGCCAATTAAACCTTTTTTCTTTTAAATTACCCAGTCTCAGGTATTTCTTTGTAGCAATGTGAGAATGGCCTAATACAGAAAATTGGTACCGAGTAGTGCGGCATTGCTATAGAGATACCAGACAATGTGGAAGCAGTTTTGGAACTGGGTAACAGACAGAGGTTGTAAGATACTTTGGAAGGTTCAGAAGGAGAGAGGAAGATGAGGGAAAGGTTGAAACTTCTTAGAGGCTGATTTAATGGTTGTAACCAAATTGCTGATAGTGATATGGACAGTGAAGGCCAGGCTTAGGAGGTCTCAGATGGAAATGAGAAACTTATTGAGAACTGGAGCAAAGGTCATGCGTGTTATGCCTTACCAAAGAGCTTGGCTGGATTGTGTCTATGCCCTAGGGATCTGTGAAAGTTTAAACTTCACAGTGATAATTGAAGGTATTTGTCAAAATACATTTCTAAGCAGCAAAGTGTTCAAGAGGTGGCTTGGGTGCTTCTAACAACCGATGCTGAGATGTGGGGGTAAATAAATGACTTTAAGTTTGAACTTATATTTAGAAGGGAAGCAGAGAATAAAAGTTTGAAAAACTTGCAACCTGGCCTTGTGGTAGAAAAAAATGCCCATTTTCAGGAGAAGAAAACAATCCAGCTGCTCAGCAACCACTTGCTAGAGAAATTCACATAACTAAAAAGAAGGCAGGTGCTAATAGACAAGATAATGGGAAAAACACATTGAATGCATTTCAGAAATCTTAGAGGCAACCCCTCTCATCAAAGCCTCTGAGGCCTAGGAGGACAGAATGGTTTTGTAGGAAAGTCCCAGGGCCCTGCTGCCCTGTGTAGCCTTGAGGTATTGCTCCCTACACCCAGGCCACTTAAGCTCCAGCCATGGCATGAAGGGGTGGGTACAAGTACAGCTTAGGCCACTGCTTCAGAGTGTGCAAGGTATAAGCCTTGGCAGCTTTTATGGGATGTTAAGCCTGCAGGTGCATAGAATGAGAAAGCGTGCGAGGATTGGCACTGTTTACCTAGATTTCAGAAGATTTATGGGAAAGCCTGAGTGCCAAGCAGAAACCTGCTGCTGGGAGTTAGGAGCCCTCACAGATAACTTCTGCTAGGGCATTGTAGAGAGGAAATGCGTATTTGGAGTCCCTAGCAAAACCCCCACTGGAGTACCGCCTAGTAGAGCTATGAGAAGAGGGACACCATTCTCCAGATTACAGAATGGTAGACACACTGGCATCTTGCACCCTGTGCCTAGAAAAGCCACAGGCACTCAGCAACCTGTGAGAGCAGCCTCCAGGGCTGGACCCTACTAAGCCACAGGGACAGAGCTTCCCAAGTCCCTGGGAGCTTATTCCTTGCATCAGTGTACCCTGGATATTGGACATGAAATCAAAGGAGACTATTTTGGGGCTTTAATATTTAATGACAGCTCTCTTGGGTTTGGAACTTGTGTGGGGACCTTAGCCACCTTCTTTTGGCTGATTTCTCCTTTATGGAACAGGAATGTTCAACCAGTTCTTGCACCCCCATTGTATCTTGGAAGTAACTAACTAGTTTATGATTTTGCAGGCTCAGAGGTGGAAAAAACTTGCCGTGTTTCAGATGAGACTTTGCACTTTGGACTTTCGAGTTAACACTGGAATGAGTTAAGACTTTGGATGATTATTGGGAAGGCGTGATTGTATTTTAAAATGTGAGATGGACGTGGGATTTGGGAAGGGTTAGGGTCAGAATAATATAGTTTGGATGTGTGCTGCCACCCAAATATCATGTTGAAATGTAATCTCCAATGTTGGAGGTGGGTCCTGGTTGGAGGGGATTGGATCATGGGGACAGTTGTCTCAAGAATGGTTTAACACCATCCTCTTGGTGCTGTCCTCATATTAGTGAGTGATTTCTTGTGAGATCTGATCATTTAAAAGTATATTGCACTCCCCTCTTTCTCTTGCTCCTTCTCCCACCATGTGAGTTTCCTGCTACTGCTTCATCTTTCACCATGATTGTATGCTTCCTGAAGCCTCCAAAGAACCTGATACTGGAGCTATGCATCCATTAAAGTCTGCAGATTGTGAAACAATTAAATCTCTTTTCTGATAAATTACCCAGTCTCAGGTATTTTTATAGCAATGCAAGAATAGTTTAATATACCCTAAAATAGCATACTAGTGAAGATACCTTTTAAACATGAAAGAGAAACAGACACTTTCCCAGGCAAACAAAAGCTGAGGAGTTTCATCAACACCAGACCTGTCCTAGAAAATGTCAAAGGGAATTCTTCAATCAGATAGAAAAGAACATTAATGAGTAACAAGAAATCATTTGAAGATACAAAACTTTTGATTTTGCAGGCTCATAGTTGGAGAAACTTGCCTTGTAAGTACACAGTAAAACACAGTAAACACTGTAATTGTGGTGTGTAAACAACTCTTATCTTAAATATAAAGACTGAAATGTGAACCAGTAAAAATAATAACTACACCTTTTCAAGACATAGACAGTACAATTATGTATAAATACACACAGCAAAATGTTAAGTAGGGGATGAAGTAAAAGTGTAGAATGTTTACTAGTTTTCTTTTTGCTTTTATATTAGGCTGTTCTTTCATTGCTACAGATAAATATCTGAGACTGGGTAATCTATAAAGAAAAGAGGTTTAATTCACTAACAGTTCTGCAGGATGTACAGGAATTATGGCTTCTGGTGAGGTCTCAGGAAGCTTTTACTCATGGAGGAAGGCAAAGCCGGAATTTGCACATCACATAGTTAAAAGCAGGAGTGAGGGAGAGAGACAGAGTAGGGAAGAGATGCCACACACTTTTACAAGACCAGATCTTGTGAGAACTCACTCACTATCACAAAGAGAGCACCAAACAATAAGAGATGCATTTCCATGACCCAAACACATCCCCCTAGGCCCCACTTCCAGCACTGGGGATTACAATTCCACATAAGATTTAAATAGAGACATGTATCTAAATTACATCAGCTTGTTTGTTTGGTTATGTAATCAGTGTTCAGTTTCCATCAACTTAGAATAATGGGTTATAAGAGTGTTTGCAAGTGTCATGATAGCCACAAATAAAAAATGTTAATATGCAACAACTAAAAAGCAAAGAAGTAAATCATATCAACAGAGAAATTCATCTTTGATAAAAAAAAAAAGAAAGAAAGAAGGAAAGAAGACCACAAACCACCAGGAACCAAATATTAATAACAAAATAGCAGGAGTAAGTTCTTACTTATCAATAACAACATTGGCTGTAAATGGACTAAGCTCTTCAGTCAAAAGACATAGAGTGGCTGGATGGATAATCAAAAAAGACCCTTGATTTGTTGCCTATAAGAAACACACTTCACGACTTCACCTATAAAGGCACACATAGACTGAAAATAAAGGAATAAAAAAAAAATTCCATGACAATGGAAAACAAAAAAGCAGGAGTAATTGTATTTACACAAGAAAAATAGATTTCAGACCAAAAATATAAGAAAAGACAAACAGGGTCATTATATAATGATAAAGGGTTCAATTTAGCAAGAGGATACAGTAATTGTAAATATGTTTGCATCCAACGTTGGAGTACTCAGATATATAAAGTCAATATTATTAGGACTAAAGGGAAAGATAGACCTCAGCAATAATAGATGGAGACATCAACACCCACTTTCAACATTGGACAGATCTTCCAGGCAAAAAATCCACAAAGAATCATCAGACTTAATCTGCACTGTAGATAAAATGGACCTATTAAATATTTATAGAACATTTTATCTAATGGCTACAGAATACACATTTTTTCCTGAAGCTCATGAATCCTTCTCAAGGATACACTATATGTTAGGTCACAGAACAAGTCTTAAAACGTTCAAAAAATTGAAATAATATCAAGCAAGCATCTCCACTGATCACAATACAGTAAAAATACAAATTCATAATGAAAAGAATTTTGGAAACCATACAAAAACATGGAAATTAAACCATATGCTCCTGAATCACCAGTGGGTCAATGAAGAAATCAATAAAGGAATTTATAAATTTCTTGAAACAAATGATAATGGAAACACAATATATCAAAATCCATGGGATGCAGCAAAAGCAGTACAAAGAGGTAAGTTTACAGCTATAAGCACCTGCATCATAAAAGGAAGAAAAGCTTCAAATAAATCACCTAATAATGCATCTGAAAGAACCAGAAAACCAAGAGCAAACCAAACCCAAAATTAGTAGAAGAAAAGAAATAATAAAGATCAGAGCAGAAATAAATAAATTTGCAATGAAAAAAAAATACAAAAGAAACAAAAAGTTGTTTTTTTTGAAAATTTAAACAAAATTGACAATTCTTTAGCCAGATTAAGAAAAAAAGAGAAGACCCAAATAAATAAAACCAGAAAAAAGAGACATTACAACCAATACAGTAGAAATTCAAAGGATCATTAGTGGTTAATATGAGCAACTGTATGCCAATGAATTGAATTATATAGAGAATATAAATTCCCAGACACATACAATCTACCAAGATTGAACCATGAAGAAATCTCAAACCTGAGCAGATCTAAAGCCAGTAAAGAGTTCAAAGATGTAATAAAAAGTCCCCCAGTAGGGAAAACTTCAGGACCCCATGTCTTCTCTGCTAAATTCTACCAAACATTTAAAGAGGAGAAAATAGCAGTCCTGCTCAAAAGATTCTGAAAAATAGATGGGAAGGAAATGCTTCCAAACTCATTCTACAAGGCCAGTATTACCCTGATACCAAAAAGAAATGTACATCAAAAACAGAAAGCTATACACCAGTATCCCTGATGAATATTGATGCAAAAATCTTCAACAAAATCCTAGCAATTCTAATTTAACAACACATTAAAAATATCATTCATCATGACCAAGTGGAATAATTGTTTTTTACTGAAAAAATGATGGTTCAACCTAAACAAATCAATTATTGTGGTACATCATATCAACTGAATGGAGGACAAAAGCCATATGATTATTTAAATTGATGCTGAAAAAGCATTTTAAAAAAATTCAACATCCCTTCATGGTAAAAACCTACAAAAACTTGGGTATACTCATAGTCTCAACCCAAAAGCTCTTTACACTGATAAACAACTTCAGCTAAGTCTCAGGATGCAAAATTAATGTGCAAAATCACTGGCAAGTCAAGCTGAGAGCCAAATCAGGAGCACAATATCATTCATAATTGCTAAAAAACAATAAAAGACCAAGGAATAAGGCTAACAAGGGAGGGGAAAGACTTCTACAAGCGGAACTACAAAATACTGCTCAAAGAAATCAGACATGACAGAAGCCAATGGAAAAATATTCCATGCTCGTGTATGTAAAAAAATCAATGTCGTTAAAATGGCTATACTGCCTAAAGCAATTTACAGATTCAACGCTATTCCCATTAAACTACCAAGGACATTCTTCACAGAACTAGAAAAAAATATTTCAAAATTTATATGAAACCAAAAAGGTGCCTGAATAACCAAGACAATTCTAAGCAAAAAGAACAAAGCTGGAGGCATCATGCTACCCAGCTTCAAACTATACTGGGATATAGCTTGAAGGATACAGTAACCAAAACAGCATAGTACTGGTACAACAACAGACACAGACCAACGGAACCCAGAATGTAGAACCCAGAAATAAGGCTGCACATCTACAACTAACTGATCTTCAAGAAACCTGACAAAAACAAGCAATGGGGAAAGGATTTCTTATTCAATACCTGGTACTGGGATAACTGGATAGCCATATACAAAACATTGAAACTGGAACCCTTACTTACACCATATACAAAAATTAACTCAAGATGGGTTAAAGACTTAAATGTAAAATTCAAACCTATAACAACCCTGGAAGAAAACCTAGGCAATACACTTCTGGACATAGGAAAGAGCAAAGATTTCATGATGAAGATACCAAAAGCAATTGCAAAAACTGACAAATGGGATCTAATTAAACTAAAAGGCTTCTCCACAGCTAAAGAAACTATCAGCAGAATAAACAGAAAACCTACAGAATGTGAAAATTTTTTTGCAAGTGATGCATCTGACAAAAGTCTAATATCAAGCATCTATAAGGAACTTAAACAAATTTACAAGAAAAAAAACCCTATAAAAAAGAGGGCAAATGATATTAACAGACATGTTTCAAAACAAGACATGCATGAGACCAACAGTCATATTTTAAAAATTCAACATCACTGATCATTAGAGAAATGCAACTGAAAACCACAATGAGATACCATCTCATATCAGTCAGAGTAACTATTATTAAAAAGCCAAAAAATAACAGATGCTGGTGAGGTTGTGGAGAAAAGGGAACACTTATGCACTGTCGGCAGGAGTGTAAATTAGTTCAGCCATGGTGGAAGATGGTGTGGTGATTTCTCAAAGAATTAAATACAGAAATACCATTAGACCCAGCAACATCATTACTTAGTATATACCCAAAGATATATACATCATTCTATTTAGAAGATACATACACACATATGCTCACTGTGGCACCATTCACAATAGCAAGAACATGGAATCAAACTAAATTCCTATCAATGATAGACTGGATAAAGAAAATATGGTACAGGTACTCCATGGAATGCTATGCAATTATGCAGCCATAAAAAAGCATGAGATCATGTCCTTTGCAGGGAAATGGATGGAGCTGGAGGCCATTATCCTTACCAAACTAACACAGGAACAGAAAAACAAATACCACATGTTTTCACTTATAAGTAGAACCTAAATGAAAAGAACACATGGACACATAGAGAGGAAAAACACATACTGGGGCCTATCAGAAGGTGGAAGGTTGGAGGAAGAAGAGGATTAGGAAAAATAACTAATGGGTACCAGGCTAAATAATTACAAGATGAAATAGTCTGTACAAATAAAAAATCCCATGACACAAGTTTATCTATCTAACAAACCTGCACATGTACCCCTAAACTTAAAAGGTAAATCAAAAGAAACTGGGTATAGACTGAAAGTACCCCAACATAATAAAAGAAATACATGACAGGCCCACATCTAGCATCATACTGAATGTAACAATATAGAAAGCCTTTCCTCTAAGATCAGGACCATAACAAGGGTTCCCACTTTTACTACTGTTATTTAACATAGCACTGGATGTCCTAGTTAGGGGAATCAGGCAATAGACAGAAACAAAGGATATCCAATCAAAATTGAAAATAAAGAAGTCAAATTCTCCTTGTTTACAAATGATATGATCTTATATTTGGAAAAATCAATAGACTCCAGCATAAAACTATTAGAATTGATAAATTCAGTAAAGTTGCAGGTTTCAATCACCATGCAAAAATTAGTAGCATTTCTATATGCCAAAAGCAAACAGTCCGAAAAAATAATCAAGAAAATAACTCCATTTGCAATAGCTACAAATAAAATAAAATACCTAGAAGTTAATTTACCCAAAAATGTGGCACATATCTACAATAAAAAGTATAAACCACACAGTGTTGCCTCATCCAGGAAGTGAAAGGGGTCATCAGGTAACTCCCTCCCCAAGCCAAGGGAAGCCATGAGGGACGGTGCTATTTAGCCCAGATACTATGCTTTTCCCATGGTCTTCACAACCCACAGACTAGGAAATTCCCTCGGGTGCCTACACCACAAGGGCCCTGGGTTTCAAGCACAAAACTGGGATGCCGTTTGGGCAGATACCAAGCTAGCTGAATGCCTTTTTTTTTCCCCCCCAGTGGTGCATGGAATGACAGCAAGACAGAACCCTTCACTCCCCTGGAAAGGGGGCTGAAGCCAGAGAGCCAAGTGGTCTTGCTCAGTGGATCCCACCCCCATGGAGCCCAGCAAGCTAAGAGCCACTGGCTTGAAGTTCTTGCTGCCAGCACAGCAGTCTAAAGTCAACCTGGGACATGCAAGCTTGGTGGGTGGAGGGGCATCCACCATTACTAAGGCTTGAGTAGGTGGTTTTCCCCTTACAGTGTAAACAAAGCCACTGGGAAGTTCAGACTGGGCAGAGCCCACTGGAGTGCTGCAAAGCTGCTGTAGCCAGACTGCCTCTCTAGATTCCTCCTCTCTGGGGAGGGCACCTCTGAAAGAAAGGCAGCAGCCCCAGTCAGTGGCTTATAGATAAAACTCCCATCTCCCTGGGACAGGCACCTGGCGGAAGGGGCGGCTGTAGGAGCAGCTTCAGCTGACTTAAACTTTCCTGCCTGCTGGCTCTGAAGAGAGCAGCAGATCTCCCAGCACAGTGCTTGAGATCTGCATCTGCTAAGGGACAGACTGCCTCTTCAAGTGGGTCCCTGACTCCTGTGCCTCCTGACAGGGAGACACCACCCAGCATGGGTCGACAGACACCTCATACAGGAGAGATGCAGCTGGCATCTGGTGGGTGCCCCTCTAGGATGAAGCTTCCAGAGGAAGGAGCAGGCAACAGTCTTTGCTGTTCTGCAGCCTCTGCTGGTGATACCCAGGCAAACAGTGTCTGGAGTGGACCCTCAGCTAACTCCAGCAGAACTGCAAAAACTCCATCCAAAGGTCACCAACAGCAAAGACCAAAGATAGATAAATCCACAAAGATGAGGAAAAATCAGCGCAAGAATGAAAAGGAATGAACAAAGCCTCCAAGAAATATGGGACTATGTGAAAAGACCAAACCTACATTTAATTAGTGTACCTGAAAGTGACGGGGAGAATGGAACCAAGTTGGAAAACACTTTACAGGATATTATCCAGCAGAACTTCCCCAACCTAGAAAGACAGGCCAATATTTAAATTCAGGAAATACAGAGAACACTGCAAAGATACTAATCGAGAAGAGCAACCCCATGACACATATTAGTCAGATTCACCAAGGCTGAAAAGAAGAAAAAAAAATGTTAAGGGCAGCCAGGGAGGAATGTTGGGTTATCCACAAAGGGAAGCCCTTCAGACTAACAGTGGGTCTGTCTGCAGAAACCCTACAAGCAAGAAGAGAGTGGGGGCCAATATTCAACATTCTTAAAGAAAAGAATTTTCAACCCAGAATTTCATATCCAGCCAAACTAAACTTTATAAGTGAAGGAGAAATAAAAATCCTTTACAGACAAGCAATTGCTGAGGGATTTTGTCACCACCAGGCCTGCCTTACAAGAGCTTCTGAAAAAGCACTAAATATGGAAAGGAAAAACTGGTACCAACCACTGCAAAAACAAACCAAAATGTAAAGACTATTGACACTATGAATAAACTGTTATCAACTAATGGGCAAAATAACCAGCTAGCATTATAATGTACAGGAACAAATTCACACATAACAATATTAACCTTAAATGTAAATGGGCTAAATGCCCCAATTGAAAGGCACAGACTGGCAAATTGGATAGAGTCAAGATCCATCAATGTGCTGTATTCAGGAGACACATCTCAAAGGCAAAGACACACATAGCCTCAAAATAAAGGGATGGAGGAAGATTTACCAAGCAAATGGAAAGCAAAAGAAAAGCAGGGGTTGCAATCCTAGTATCTGATAAAACAGACTTTAAACCAACAAAGATCAAAAAAGACAAAGAAGATTATTACATAATGGTAAAGGGGTCAATGCAATATGAAGAGCTAACTGTCCTAAATATATATGCACCCAATACAGGAGCACCCAGAAGCATACAGCAAGTTCTTAGGGACATAAAAAGAAACTTAGACTCCCACACAATAATAGTGGGAGACTTTAACACCCCACTGTCAATATTAGACATATCAATGAGACAGAAAATGAACAAGGTTATTCAGGACTTGAACTCAGCTCTGGATCAAGTGGACCTAATAGACATCTACAGAGCTCTCTACCTCAAATCAACAGAATATACTTTCTTCTCAGCACCACATTGCACTTATTCTAAAATTGACCACATAATTGGAAGGAAAACACTCCTCAGCAAATGCAAAAGAACTCAATAAACTAGGTATTGATGGAACATATCTCAAAATAATAAAGATTTAATGCAACTCCTATTAAAATACCAATGACATTCTTCACAAAAGTAGAAAAAGCAATCCTAAATTTTCTGGAGAACCATAAAAGATTCAGTATAGGGAAAGCTATTTGAAGTAAAAAGAACAAAACTGGAGAAATCACATTGCCTGGCTTCACATTATACCACAGAATTATAGTCACTAAAACAGGATGGTACCGGCATAAAAACAACACATGGAACAATAGAACAGAATAAAGAACCCCAAAACAAATCCTCACACCTACATTGAACTCATTTTAGACAAAGGTATCAAGAACATCCATTGAGGGAAAATACTATCTCTTCAATAAATGGTGCTGGGAAAACTAGTTATCTGTGTGCAGAAGAATGAAACTACACCCCTATCTCCTGTCACATACAAAAATAAAATCAAAATGGATTAAAGATGTAATTCTAAGACATCAAACTCTGAAACTACTACAAGAAAACATTGGGGAAACTCTCCAGGACATTGGAGTGTGCAAAGATTTCTTGAGTAATGCCCCACGAGTACAGGCAACCAAAGCAATAATGGAAAAAATGAATCACTTGAAGTTAAAAAGCTTCTGAACAACAAAGGAAACAATAAACAAAGTAAACAGACAACTCACAGAATGGAAGAAGATATTTGCAAACTACCCACCTTACAAGGAATTAATAACCAGAACATATAAGAAGCTAAAACTTAGTAGGAAAAAGCTAATAATCCATTTAATGAATGGAAAAATATTTGAATAGACGTTTCTCAGAAGAAGGCATACTAATGGCAAACAGGTTTATAAAAAGATCCTAAACATCATTGATCATCAGATAAATTCAAATCAAAACTACAATGGGATATCATCTCACCCCAGTTAAAATGGCTTATATCCAAAAGACAGACAATAACAAATGCTGGCAAGAATGTGGAGAAAAAAGAACTTTCATACAGTGTTGGTAGGAATGTAAATTAATACAACCACTATGGAGAATAGTTTGGAAGTTAATTAAAACACTGAAAACTGAACTATCATATGATCCAGCAACCCCCTGCTGGGTATGCACCCAAGGGAATGGAAATCAATATATCGAAGAGATATAGGCTCTCCCATGTTTACTGCAACACTGTTTACAATGTTCAAGCTTTGAAAGCAATCCATGTGTCCATCAACAGATTAATGGATAAAGGAAATGTAGCATTTATAGACAATGGAATAATAATCAGATAGCTGAATACTATGGATGAATAATTGGATTCAGCCATAGAAAAGCATGAGTTTCAGTCATTTGCAACAACATGGATGGAACTGGAGATCATCATGTTAAGTGAAATATACAGGTTCAGAAAGATAAACTTTTCATGCTCTCACTTATTTGTGAGAACTAAAACATAAAACAATTGAATTTATGGAGATAGAGAGTAGAAGTATGGTTACCAGAGGCTGAGAATAGTAGTGGTGGAGTTTGGGGGTAAGTGCAGATGGTTAATGGACTAAAAAAAATAGAAATAATGAATAAGATGTAGTATTTGATAGCACAACAGGGGGACTATAGCCAATAATAATTTAATTTTACATTTTAAAATAACTAAAAGAGTATAATTGGATTGTTTATAACACAAAGGATAAATGCTTGAGAGGACGGATACCCCATTTACTCTGATATGATTATTACTCATTGCATGCCTGTATCAAAATATCTCATGAACCCCATAAATATATACATCAACTATGTACCCACATAAATTAAAAATATAAATTAAAAAAGACTATGATAAATTATGCACATTGAACATGTTTCTAAAAAGTAAAAAAAATTCCCCAAAAATTTCATATAAAATGTATAAAAACTGATTTCTTGAAAAAGCCAATGGGATGAAGCCCAAACTTGTAAACATAAAATACAAGGATCTCCATGATTGTCTCTGCCTAATTCTCCAGCTTCATCCTCCCACCTGCAAATATGCCTGATGATACATACCCCTAATCCAAAGAGGCAGAACTACATGCAGTTCTCTTACATGCACCCCACGGTTTTTTTGTTTTGTTTTGTTTTTCTAATCTTCATGTCTTTGCTCCTCCTCACCCCTGCCTGGAATGATAGTCCTCCTGACCAATTTCATTTTGCTTTACTCTACCTTGCTCATCAGCTTCCACCTTATACATCATTTCCTACAGGATTCTTTACCTAATAGACCATTCCATCTGAGCTAGGTGATGTAACCTTTTCCTCTATTCCATAAATCTCCCCACATATCCCCATCATGGTAATCTATCAGATAAAAATGGCCTGTTTATATATTTCTCTCCCTTTCTAGGCCATGAGCCTCTTGAGGTTTTTTATTCATGTTCCTACCCCAGTGCCTCATTTCATGCCTGGCACATAGAAGATATTCCAACATAACTAAATCGATGGACAGAGGAATGAAAGGATAGATGATAAGTTTATTATAGTTACTTAAAATGTGGACTTAAATGAGTAAATCACCAATCTAATTTCCCTGGATGAGAGTATATTAATCTACAAAATGAAGAAGACCGTACGTTCTCTATGTCTTTTTCTAAATCAAAATTTCTCCATTTTTTTATTCCTGTAACATTGGATCTCTACTGTGTCACTTCTTGGAATTCTTAATCATTCATTAAGTTTATCTAAATAGTATAAAACATTTGAGGAACAGAAGACAGTGGTGTTTCGCTGCTAACACTGATGAAATGATATGCAAAGAAGTGAGAAATGTTAAGGCATTGAGAAAAACTTTTTGTACCCCACATTTATTTACACAGCATAAACACTACAGAAATAACTGAAAAAAAGATATCCTTTGATTTGACCACTGTGTCCTGCATAGAAAAGTTTATGTGTAAAATCCTACATGGCATGATTGGGACCAAAAATATGCTGAAGTCACTTTTTGTTAACTTATACTAATTCCACTGTTAGCAGTTTAGGTAATTCTGCCTGCCAGGGCACTCATTGAGAATTACACCCAAAGTGAATTGTCTTCATCCTGAAGTCAGGGGTCCTGCATATCTTTAAGGATCTGCACTTCTTGATATTCTAAATGCAATTCTAAGTGTTCAAAGATACACTGTTTTAGAGTCCATTATCCTTAACTACAAGCCATTGCAGGAAAATTGTGATCTGTTCCAACACTGGCAGAGAAACTGGTTGTGTAAGACTTATTAAGAGCCTATTTATTATTTTTCAGCACCATGCCTTCCTATGCTTTCAGAGAACTTCAAAACATTCATTAAAAATGGAAATAAAATGTAAAAATAAAAGTATATATAAATTTTATTTCTCAACGTAAACTCCATCAAGTTCAACACTGATTTGTAAGTAATAAAGCCAGCTATTTAGTCCATCCCTAAAGAATTGAGGATCCTTGGAATTGAACCACATCAATTCAGCCTGTTTTCATTATTAGCTGAAGAAAAATTGGTTCCCTTTAAAGATTTCTTAAGATTAGGAAACAAAAAGAAGTCAGAAGTTGCCAAATAAGTACTGTAAGATGGATACCTAATGATTTTCTATTGAAACCCTTGCAAAGTTGCCCTTGTTTGATGAGAGTAACAAGAAGAAACTTGGCCATTGTGGAGAAGGACTTCCTGATGGAAATTTTCTGAAAATTTTTCTGCTAAAACTTTGCCTAATTTTCTCAAAATACTGTCATAATAATCAGATGTTATCATTATTTGACCCTCCAGAAAGTTAGCAAACAAAATGCCTTGAGCATCTCAAAAAAAAAACTGTTTCCATGACCTTTGATCCTGACCAGTCAGCTTTTACTCTGACTAGACAAATTCTGCCTGTTGGTAACCATTTTTTGACTGTGCTTTGTCTTCAGGATTGTACTGGTAAAGCCATGCTTCATCTCTCTTTACAATTCTTCTAAGAAATGCTTCAAGATCTTTATCCCACTTGTTTAAAATTTTTATTGAAAGCTCTGCTCTTGTCTGAAGCTGATGTGGTTGCAACAGTTTTGATACCCATCAAGTGAAAAGTTTGCTTAACTTTAATTTTTTAGTCAGGATTATGTAAGTTTATCCAATTGAGATGTCTATGGTAATGGTTATTCTTTGTGCTGTGAATTGTTGGTCCTCTTCAATTAGGAGCAAACAATATTTTATTTTTCTTTCAAATTGCTATAGATGGTCTGCTGCTTTAGGCTTCAATCTTCAACATCATCTCATCATTTCATAAAATAAGTTATATATTTGTAAACTGCTGATTTCTATGGGAACATTGTAAACTCTGAAAAGCATCAATTGATTTCACCATTCTTCCACTCATGCTTCACCATAAATTTTGTGTTTGTTCTTGCTTCAATTTTAGTAGAATTCATGTTGTTCTGAAAGGGGCTCATTTCAAACTGATTTCTTATTCTCTTTAATCCCTCAAACGAGATCCTGTTCAGATATGTTATAACAAGTTAGTTCACTTTTACTTTAGTGCAAAATACTTTGAAATCCATGCATACTTTATTCGCAATACAAATTTTGAAAAACCTGTTGAAGACTCTTTGTATTTAAAGAGTATTTTTTTTTTTTTTGAGATAGAGTCTTGCTCTGTCACCCAGGCTGGAGTGCAGTGGCACAGTCTCAGCTTACTGCAGCCACAACCTCCCAGGCTCAAAGAATCCTCCCACGTCAGCCTCCTGCATAGCTGGGGCTAAAGGTGCATGTCACCAGCTAATTTTTTGTATTTTTTGTAGAGAGGGGATCTCACTGTTGCCCAGGCTGGTCTCCAACTCCTGAGCTCAAGCAATCTGCCCACCTCAGCCTCCCAAAGTGCTGGGATTACAGGCATAATCCACGGTACCTGGCCCTAAAGAGTAATTTTGATAATGCACCCCTTTCACTTTACATTGCTGACTTTATAACCTACCTGATGTAGTTTGGCCATGTCCCCACCCAGACTTAGCTTGAATTTTAGCTCCCATAATTCCCACATGTTGTGGAAGGGACCTAGGGGGAGATAATTGAATCATGGGGGGCTGTTTTCTCTATCCTGTTCTCATGTTAGTGAATAAGTCTCACAAGATCTGATGATTTTCACTAGGCTGTCATTTTTCTCTCTCGCCTGCCACCATATAAGGCGTGGCTTTCACCTTCCACCATAATTGTGAGGACTCCCCAGCCACTTGGAACTGTTAAACCTCTTTTTCTTTATAAATTACCCAGTCTCGGATATGTCACTATCAGCAGCATGAAAATGGACTAATATGGTAAATTGGTACCAGTAGAGTGGGGGTGCTGCTATAAAGATACCCCAAAACACAGAAGCAAATTTGGAACTAGATAACAGGCAGAGGTTGGAATGGTTTGGAGGGCTTGGAATAAGACAGGAAAATATGAGAATGTATGGAACTTCCTAGAGACTTGGTGAATGGCTTTGACCAAAATGGTGATAATGATATGGACAATGAAATTCAGGCTGAGGTGGTCTCAGACAGAGATGAGGAACTTGTTAGGAACTGGAGTAAAGGTGACTCTTGCTGTTTTAGCAAAGAGACTGGTGACATTTTGTTCCTGTCCTAGATATCTATAGAACTTTGAACTCGAGGGAGATGATTTAGGGTATTTGGTGGAATGAATTGTTAAGCAACAAAGCATTCAACAGGTGATTTGGGTGCTGTTAAAAGCATTCAGTTTTAAAAGGGAAATAGCATAAAAGTTCAGAAAATTTGCAGCCTAAAGATGCAATAGAAAAGAAAAATCAGTTTTCTGAGGCGAAATTCAGGCCAGCTGCAGAAATTAACATAAGTAATAAGGAGTCAAATGTTAATCACCAAGACAATGGGGAAAATGTCTCCAGGGCATGTCAGAAGTCTTCACGGCAGCCCCTCCCATCATGGGCCCAGAGGCCTAGGAGGGAAAAATGGTTTCATGGGCTAGGTCCAGGGACTCATGCTGTGTGCAGCCTTGGGACTTGGTGCCCTGAGTCCCAACCACTATAGTGTGGCTGAAGGGGGCCAACATACAGCTCAAGCTGTTGCTTCAGAGGGGGCAAGCCACAAGTCTTGGCTGCTTCCATGTGCTTTTGGGCCTGCAGGTGCACAGAAGGTAAGAATTGAGGTTTCAGACCGTCTGCCTAGATTTCAGAGGATGTATGTAAACACCTGGATGTCCAGGCAGAAGTTTGCTGCAGGGGCGGGACCCTCACGGAGAATTTCTGCTAGGGCAGTGTGGAAGGGAAATGTAGAGTTGGAACCCCCACATAGAATCCCCACTGGGGCACTGCCTAGTGGAGCTGTGGAAAGAGGTCCACCAACCTCCAGACCCCTGAATGGTAAATCCACTAACAGTTTACACTATGCACCTGAAAAAGGCACAAACACTCAATGCCAGCTCATGAAAGCAGCCAGAAGGGGAGTTGTACTGGCAAAGCCACAGGAGCAAATCTGCCCAAAGCCATGAGAGCCCACCTCTTGCCTCAGGGTGAACTGGATGTGAGACATGGAGTCCAAGGACATCATTTTGGAACTTTAAGTTTTAATGACTGCCCTACTGGATTTTGGACTTGCATGGGGCCTGCATCCCCTTTGTTTTGGCCAATTTATCCTATTTGGAATGGGTATATTTATTCGACGCCTTTACCCCCATTGTACCTGGAAAGTAATTAATTTGCTTTTGATTTTACAGGCTCATAGGTGGAAGGGACTTGCTTTGTCTCAGATGAGACTTTGGAGTGTGGACTTTTGAGTTAAAGCTAAAATGAGTTAAGATTTTTGGGTGACTGTTGGGAAGGTATGATTGGTTTTCAAATGTGAGGACCTGAGATTTGGGAAAGGGCAGGGATGGAATGATATGGTTTGGCTGTGTCCCCACCCAAATCTTTGCTTGAATTGTATCTCCCATAATTCCCACATGCTGAGGGAGGGACCCAGTGGGAGATAATTAAATCATGGGGGAGGTTTCCTTCATACTGTTCTCTTATTCATGGTAGTGTATAAGTCTCAAGATATCTGATAGCTTTATAAAGGGGTTTTCCTTTTATTTGGCTGTCACTTTTCTCTTTCACCTGCCACCACGTAAGATGTGCCTTTCACCTTCCGCCATGACTTTGAGGCATCCCCAGCCACGTGGACCTGAGTCCCTTAAACCTTTTTTATATAGATTATCAATTCTTGGGTATGTCTTTATCAGCAGCATAAAAAGGAACTAATACACCACCCTATGTGAAATATGTCTCCATTCTACCCCTTTCTTTAATCTTCCTAAATTCCTAAAATCTCTTTTAGTAGTATTATTTGGTTAGGGGTGATATTTGCACGATACTGAATAAGGGTCATGAAGGATGTAGAATAATTGGGTATTTGTAATGTTTTGTGGAAATTCCAGTGGTTTGCTTACAGCTAGGAGCAGCAACAGTTTTGAGCACCTAAACATCTAGTCAGGGATACGATTAACCAAAACAATGCCTTTGAGAAAGAAAAAACTAAAAAGCTTCTATTACTTAAAAAACACTATTTTCTTTCTTTTAATTTAATTTAATTTAATTTTAAGTTCCTGGATACATGTGCAGGATGTGCAGGTTTGTTATGTAGGTAAATGTGTGCCACAGTGGTTTGCTGCACCTATCAACCCATCACCTAGGTATGAAGCCCCACATACAATAGCTGTTTATCCTGATGCTCTCCCTCTCCTTGCCCTCCTGATAGGCCCCAGTGTGTGTTGTTCCCTTCCCTGTGTCCATGTGTTCTTATTGTTCAGCTCCCACTTATAAGTGAGAACATGCAGTACTTCATTCTCTGTTAACTTTATTTTCATGTATCAGAGAGTTAATAATATACCAATTTCTCAGACCAAGAAACTTTGGTGCCATCTCTCAGAAAATTAAAAACATTGTACAAATCTTTGATGTATACAATGTGATGACGCCTTTATATACAGTGCCCTTGTAAAGTGCACAATCTGTAAAACCATGCACAAAAGCACAGATCTAGGAACCTAAGAAAGGTTTATCAAAAGGGCATAAGACAAAGACCAGAAGTAGGGGAGAACCAAAATTAAAAGCCTGCAAGAGCAGCAAACACAAACTTTGTCAAACATCAATTTGCTCAGAACCTCTCACTGGTTGAGGAGACAGACTCATACATCCTTACAACACAAGAGATGAGGTTCCAGCACAAGATTTTGCATTTTCAGTCCTGTTATGCCCATTGAAGACAAATATCAAGCAGAGTTACAACTATCAAAAATTACATAAGAATTTAGAATGTTGTTTCTAACTACAGTATGCATTGCTAATAAATTATTTCATACCTCACACCAAATCCATTTGTTATAACTGAAATACAACCAAATTGGTTTTCCAGATATGCAGCACCTCATGCAAATTGAGTTAGTCTTGTACAGTGGTAACATAAGCTAGCATATTTCAAATATATATTTTCCAGTCACTGGAATTCTTAATCTCCTCTATCAGTTTTTTTATCAAAATAAAAACAACTTAAAAGATTTTTCACAGGCAGATAATTTGACACACATACACATGTGCATGCACATACACACACATACAAATATTAGCCTATAGCAATTTCTTTCGGTTATTTTAATACTCATGGAATTTCAGAAGTAATGCATTAGCTGAGACTGCGCTATAGTAACAAGAGAAAATCCAGCAACTGTGTTTCAGATGCTTTTTCTCTTTTATGGAAGATCCTCCTTGTTCTCATACAGTTAGCTTTGTGGTCTAGCCACAGGGTTTTCAGATGCTGTGATATTTTGCTTGGCTGCTTTAACCACCTGAAGTATTATGCTTTTGTGGGATAAAGGTATAAAAAAATAAAAGATGTGTTATTCTTTATGTAAAAAATGCTGAACCAATATCTATAAGCATTTTAAATTGCTTGTCCAGGAGTGATGATGATTTATACTGTGATAGCTACATTCCCTTCATTCAAGACACACTACCATAAGATACTAGCCTCACATAATGGAGTGCTTTCTGGAGTCAATGCAGCAGAGAAATACGATTAAGAGGATACATTTGTGATAGTACTAGTACCTACCTTACAGCATTACTATGATGTGTAAATGAAGTAATCCACATTAAATGCTTGGCAATAAATGAAAGCTACTACTACTAGTAGTATTTTAGGAGAATTTAGCTCATGATATTGACCTAATTACAATACATAGCATTATAAACAGTAATGTTAGCATAGATATGTCATTCATTGGAAATGAGGACAAAAGTGAACTTCTTTCAAGCAGTAAAGTTTAGGATCCTTAAAACCAATCTTAGAAGGACCCTGGTGGACCTCTTTTCAAGGAAGATAGCTAAAATAATAATAGTAAGTAAACAGAAATTACTCAACCAGAATATCGTACTTATCCATTGTACTTTATCCCTTGGAATTATTTCCTTTTCTCATTATCCCCATTCATCGAATTTCAACATTTTTTATAGGATAATTATAGGTGTCAGTGAATACGTAAAAAAAGAAGTTTTGAATCAAGTTATCTATTGATAGAGAGCAGCCTGAGGTCATTTCCGTAAGACATAAAACAGGAAATGAAATATTAGGTCATTCAACAGAATGACAAGTCAAATTATGCTCCTTTTACAAAGCAGAGATTTTCTTATTAGAATTTTCTTCAGTGCCTTCCATAGTCCAGATTAATAAATCTTAAGGGGATTAAACTCAACTTGCAGCTACTCCAATCATTAACTCCCCCATTAATTTAAAAGTCATCACTTTTCTAGTTGGGAGAAATAAACAGTACAGATTCATGGATGCACACAAAAGGCTACCTGAATTTAGTTCCCACTAATTAGACTCTTCCCTTTTATTTCAACTAAGATTTAAAATGTTTTAGCAATAATCTACTTCAGAATCACTAAGAAGCTGAGTGAGTCAATCTTCTTGCTAGAGATAAGCTGTAAAGAGATGGCTCTAAAATACGTTTTTCCAGTAACAAGAATCTGGGTCTCCCAGGCTACGTTCATGAGACGAACGGATCCTCTATTAGATCCAGGAGACTTTCCTAGTGATTAATAATAAGTCCATTTCAATAAGTCCTGTCCCATTATTACTTTAAGGAAAATGAAATCAAATCAAACCAAATATTATACTGAAATTAATTCCCATTCATTCCACAAACATCTACTGAGCACCTACTATATCCAAAACACAAGATAGAGAGCAATATATACAGTTAAAGGGAGAAAAGGAGGAGAGAAAAAAAATTGTGAGGGAGAAGTAAGAAGATCTTTTAAAGGTGGTGGACTAAAGCAGTGATTTCCCTTCTTAACTTTAAAAATATTTTACTAGGTACCTATTGATTGCCAGACATTGTTGTAGTTGCTCCCAAATGCATATTTCTGAGAGGGATCTCTTACCAATAAAAAATATTGAACTTAGTCTCATCACACAACTGATACTCTTAACATTTTAGACATTAATATTGAGGGGAAGCTGTATCTAAACACAAAGGAAACATCTGACTTTGAGGCACACACTTCCTTCCCGCATCCTTTGAAACAGATAAATAGCTCTATTAGAGAGCTCAAAATTCTCGACTCACACATTCAGCAGAGTTGAAGTTTTCCAACTGAAACACTTCCAAAATTATAAGATGAAATAATCATCACATGAAAAATTACTTATCTTTGGGGAGATGTAGAAGATATTGTTCATAAATGACAATAAGACTTGATAAAGACTCTATATGACTATAGACACAAGAGTGAAGTTAAAGATATTCTAGCTCTAACCTACAGCTGTAGTTTTTCACAGTATATATGTCACTAATATACTTTTTATACCCAAACAATATTGAACTGCTTTTAAAATTAATATACACTCTCCTCCATTAATGTGCTCAAGCTAATCCTTCCGTTTGGGGTGTCTTTTTTTCCCATATCCTCTTGTAGTTTATCAATCTCTTAAAAGGACAAATTCCATAGCAAAGTGCTCTATGAAGCTTTCCCTCATCTTCCCTGGAGGAATTAATCCCTTCCCTATAAATCTGAGCAACTTGCTTGTGCTTCCATTATAGTGCTTATCAAGTTTAATTGTTGTTAAAATAGTATGATGGTTAATTTTGAGTGTCAACTTGACTAGATTAAGAAATACGTTGATGACTGGTAAGGCATTATTTCTGGGTGTGTCTGTTGATGGTCGTTCTATAGGAGATTTGCATGTGAGTCAGTGGACTGAGTGGGGAATATCCATCCTCAGTGTGGGTAGGCACCATCCAATCAGCAGGGGACCTGATTACAACAAAAAGGCAGAGAAAGGCAAATTATTTGTGTGCCCTCTCTCTGTCTCTGTCTCTATCTCTGTCTCCTGAACTGGGACATTCATATTCTCCTGCCCTTGCACATAAGAGAGACAGGTTTTCTGGCCTTTGGACTCTAGGACTTGCACCAGCAGGCCTCTGGGTTTTCAGGCCTTTGGCCTTGGACTGATACTCATACCATTGGTTTTTGTGGTTCTGAGGCCAGGGGACTTTTTTTTTTTAAGCCACACTAGTTTTCCTGCCTCTCCAGCTTGAAGGTGGTCTATCATGGGATTTCACAACTTCTCAGCCTCCATATTTGAGCAAACCAATTACCATAATAAATCCCCTTTCATCTATCTATCTATCTATCTATCTATCTATCTATCTATCTATCTATCATCTATCTATCCTATTGGTTCTGTCTCTCTAAAGAACCTGACTAATACAAATGGCCTGTGTTTAGTGATGTCTGTGCTGCAAGATTGTAAGTACATCAAGAAAGGGTAGTTCTATTTTGCTTATATTTGTGATTTGACACAATAACTTAACATTGTGCATTAGCCATAGGTGCCCAATAAAATAAATTTATTTTAAAACCATGTAGAGAGGACACAAGGGGATATGGACCCCGTGTGAAAATGACGCTATTCAGTTGATTTTTAAACATCAATGCACACACACAAGAGCACACTGTCACATACTACATAATCATAATGACAGTGCACTTATTATAGTTGCACCATTAGGCTAGTTTCTTTGAAAATACATTTCATTATTTCTTTGACATAAATTTATTTATGGAACAATCCTTACATGCTTATTATTTCATAAAATTATTAAATAATAATTATAGAAGTAGAACTAATGATTACAGAATATTTTTGATTGTGAATCAACATTTGACTTCACTACATTTCATCCCATTACTCCTAGGTGTATACCTTCTTTTGCTATTATAAGTATTTTCCCACCTCCAATACAGGGAAGCTATAATGCTATATTTAGCTCCTGTATGAGAGAGAGAGAGAGAGATAATCATTTTAATGAATTGACTGACACACAATTGTGGAGACAGGCAAGTCCAAAATCTGACAGGTAGGCTTGCAGGTTGGGACCCAGGGAAGAGTTGAAGTTGCAGCTTAAGTCTAAAGATAGTCTGTAGTTGAATTTCCTCTTCCTTGGGAAATAGTAGCCTGTTTTACTTTAAGACCTTCAATAAATTGGTTAAGAAATCTATCCACATTATAAGAGTAATCTGCTTTTTAAAAAGTCTACTAATTTAAATGTTAATATTATCTAAAACATACCTTCACAGCAACATCAAGACTAGTGTTGCCCAAATATCTGAGTACCATGGCCTAGTCAAACTGACACATAAATTTGAACATCACCCCTCCCTAAAATATTATTTAGCCAAGTGAAATATAGTTGTCATTTTAATCTTTTAAATATGTCAAACTCATTTGTCTTCAATCATTTGTGTTGTTCTTCTCTGAATTTGTTCCAATCCTTCCATGATTGATGCCAATTTAAAAAATGAAAATAGTCAGTAATAATATCTCAGGTATAAATATAGGGCTAAGTATATAAACCATTGCTCTATTATCAAGAATTAAAAGAGCTGCAGTCTCCGCTCTTACTGTACATTACTCTAAAGGTATGACTCCTAAATAAGTTTCTACATTTACTTTGTTGCCCCCACGGTCAGAATAACCAGCATTTCAGCATAATTCCAGAAATGACCCATAAAGAACTTTGGTGAACTGAATTTTGTATGCAAAATCCTGTAACAGAGTCAAATATTGCAGAACAATATTTTGGCATAACTGTTGGGTATATCACAATTCACTTATAATTCTGAATTTGTTTAGTATATCATGGAGTCTAATGTTGAAAGGCATCTTTTTAAATAGAAAATAAATGCCTATTTAAAATTATAAATTTCTCAGTTACCTAATGAAAGCTCAATATGTCTGAGTATTTTAAGAAAACAGAGAAATTACATGAGAATTCTTGACTACTAAAAATTGTTCATATTTGAGTTTGCCGCATACAGATATTCTCCAAGTGTGTGACTGAAGGGACAGATACTGGACATTTAGAGGAAAAAAAAGTATTTGTTTCACTTTTCAAGTGGATTTATTTACTCATGCTAGAGCAGTTAACAAATGTTGAAGTAATCTCAGCTCAGTTTATTAGCTGAAACTGGAAATATTTTCTCTAAATAAATGTACAATTCACAGATCTACCCAAAAAAATAAATTTTAATTGGAATCAGTTAATGAGATAGTGGATTTTACCTTTTTTTAAATAAAAGAGCTAGGCTTCATTCTGATGTTAATTAATATTATTAATTAGTTTTATCTTATTATTTTATTTTCATGAGATGCTTACCTGTCTTCTGTATCATCTCTTCTGGGCCCCTACTGATATGCAAGTAAGAGCACTTGCTTGAACAGCTCAGTTGTCTTTGCAGCCTAGCCGGAATCTGATTACATTATCATTTTTTTTCTGACCCAGCTCTTTCCTTTTCATATTTTATTCATGTTATCATGTGTTACAAAAGCCAGTGTAAAGTATGGTATAAAACAGAAATCTTAGAAAAAAATCCTCATTAAACAGACCCCAATAGACTGGAAACATCAATTAATCCTAATTTTTGTAGAAAAACTGAAGTCACGAGCAAAGAAACCAATGATGTAAATTTTTTGAAAGCAACTTTGGGATCTAGACATGAAATTACAGGACCCTGAAATTCCAATTATACCTTCTCTTCTGCTCCCATAACTTTTTTCCCCCATATACAAGTATTTATTGGCATCTTTCTTTGGGAACAATCCAAAGTTGTCAATACTGAGTTCAAAAAGAACCTGAGGATCAAGTAGAGTATCAAGGCCTAAATATGCAGCAAAACGACAATTGAAAATATGAAGGAGACAGGATCAGTTATTAGAAATGAAAATTAGAAATTCTTACATCTACCTAGTCAGGGGGCCGAAGCTAGAATCCAACCGTCATGGATATATTCTGTGCCTGTGGGTGTTTCCTGCTGGTTTCCTGATGCATTGTTGAGAGTGGAACTCTGCTTCTGCTTCTAGTGCTCCATAATCACATTATGGAATAATGGGGAAGGTATTGTTAGTGTGGTTGTCCCACTAGTTTACCAGCTCCCAGAGGGCAAAAATCATGAGATATCTTTGTCTGATCACAGAATTTGACATAAGGTCTTCATGTTTATGAATAATTTAACACAAATTTAGTGCAGTTTCATTCATTTCTTACATGTTTTCTCTTCATGATTTTTTAAAAGGAGAAACACCTCTTCACATTTTAGAAAGCATGCATTTACTCTCATTTTAGTGTAAGCAGAAATATATTAGAAAATTTTAAACAATAAAAATTAAAGCAAAAATTATAATACTTAAGCCTGGTTTGATAAAAGATTAAATAACTCAGACAACCACACTTACAAACTCCTTCCCTAATCTCTCTAGTTTGTTAAACTTTAGTATGTTGGAATATAACTTTTTTGCCTTAATAAGTTTAACATTTCTCAAAATCTCTCATAGTATACGTAACTGGAATTCCCTTCACAATTAATTCCCGTCATTTATAACTGATAAATAAAAACAATTAGATGCACAGTATGCCTTAATCCTGAATAAGATTTGGGTTACTCCTCAGGAAAATTGGGAAGTACTTATCTAAATTTCTTTGCCATTGACAGTTCAAGGCTCATTATTAAATATTTACTATTTATTTGATTTATTAACTTTCATTTATGAGAAGTCATCAGAAAACATTTGTAAATCCCTACTATGTATTTGGCAATGTGCTTCAGTGGACATGGATGAGGCATCCAAGAACCAGCATAAACATTCTGAGTAACTATCGAATTGTGGGAAAGTGAAGGACAAGGTAATAAAATGTCTTTAAAGGGAGAAATGTGAATATTTAAAGTCTTTAATAATTTTAGTTCTCTTTCTAATTTTGACCTAAAAGTTATATTCAGGATTAATGTTCTCCATTGTAAAACTGGTGTCTGAATTTATTCCCTTGGACTGTATTGCAATTTTTCAGGAAACTAGTCTTACCCAACTATTCCACTGGAAAGACTTTGATAGTGAGTAAAGCTGTTATATACATGCATGCTTGTGTCTTACATATAAAACAATATTTAGGAAAAAATGAACTTCTAATGGTAAAAGTTCTGGTACCAGCAGCAGGCTAATGAAAGAGAAACTAGTTTTGGAGATCAGGAACTTGTCAATATAGATTACAATGAAGAGCAATTACTCCATTCAGAAGAAAATTCTGAGGAAGGTGGGTAAACATGGCTATATATATTACCATTATTATTGCCGTATAAGACCAATAATAACCTAAAAGTCATGTTGGCATAAGTCTGGGACCAGGTTCAAAACAATTAAAAATGTAATTCTTAAAACATTAAACTAAATAAATATACAAGTACTTGGAAACACCAAAATTTTAGACTATTTACCTTTTATAAAAATGAGTTTTCATGATAGTTACTATTTCACTTTAGGACACAGAAAGCTGTAATGATCATTACCTCCACACTTACAAAAAGGAAAAGGGCCAGGCTCTCTGTAAATTCACAAGAATTTTTGAACCCATCAGAGAAATAAGGGCATATGGCAACAAAATAAAAACAATCTAAAGAAAGACAGGTGCCTTCAAGGAGAGACGAGATATAAGCACTTGTTTACGTTAGACATATGACACTGGAAGCTATACTAACCAGTAAACAGATTCCACTTAAATATTAAATGAAAATTACAAAATAAAGGCTGAGTAAGCATTGTTTTGATAATATAGTCTGTAAAATTCAGACACAATAAGAATTTGCACCCATTTGCACACTCTTCTCCATAGCCCTCACTCATGGCTCATAAGAAAAACTGAGTGAAGGACAAGATTCCTGAAAAAGTGTTTCTCCTGGTGTATACTTATGACAGGAGAACACCTGCCTCAGTGAGATTGTCATAATGTACAACCTGTTATAAGAATATAACAGGCTATTATATTCTTACTATCTCACCTATAAAACAAAGCAGCATCTGGACACATTGAATTTAAAATACTTTAACAACAACAACAACAACAAAAAACAGAGAAAGAGGGAAAACAAATCTTGAAGAATGCCATAGAAAGCAGGATACATTTTATATATATGGAAAAATGATAAAAATTTAATGGAGTCATATCCTAAAATGCTAATACCAAACAAACATATCATTCAAAATGAAGGCAAAATGAAAGTCAGAGGATACAAAATCATGATGCAAAAATCAGTGGCATTCCTATACAAAACAACCATCAAGCCGACAGCCAAATCAGGAATAAACTCCCATTTGCAATTGCCACATAAGTAATAAGATACCTAGGAATACAGCTAAAAAGGGAGGTGAAAGACCTTTATAAGGCGAACTACAAACCACTTTTCAAAGAAATCAGAGATAACACAAGCAAATGGAAAAATATTCAATGCTCATGTATAGAAAGCATTAATATTGTTAAAATGGCCATACTACCCAAAGCAATTGATAGATTCAGTGCTTTTCCCATTAAACTACCATTGACATTCTTGAGAAAACTATTTTAAAATCCATATGGAACTAAAAAAGAGCCTGAATAGGCAAGGCAGTCCTAAGCAAAAAGAATAAAGCTGGAGGCATCATGCCACCCTACTTCAAACTATACTACAAGGCTACAGTAACCAAAATAGCATGACACCAGTACAAAAACAGGCACATAGACCAATAGAACAGAAAAGAGAACCCAGAAATAAGACTACACACCTACAATTATCTGATCTTCAACAAACTTGACTAAAACAAGTGATGGGGAAAGGATTTCCTATTCAATAAATGGTGCTGAGATAACTGGCTAGCCATATGCTGAAGATTGAAACTGGATTTCTTTCTTGCATTTACTCAAGATGGGCTAAAGATTTAAATGTAGTACCCAAAACTATAAAAACCCCAGAAGATAACCTAGGCAATACCATTCAGGACATAAGCATGGGCAAAGATTTCATGGCGAAGATATCAAAAGCATTTGCAACAAAAGCAAAAACTGATAAATGGGATCTAATTAAACTAAAGAGCTTCTGCACAACAAAAGAAACTATCAACAGAGTAAACAGGAAACCTACAGAATGGGAGGAAATTTTTGCAAATTATGCATCTGACAAAGGTCTAATATCCAGCACCTATAAAGAACTTAAAAAAATTACAAGAAAAAAAACAACTCCATTAAAAAGTGGGCAAAGGACATGAACAGACACTTCTCAAAGGAAGACATACATGTGACCAACAATCATTAAAAAAAATTCAACATCACTGATCATTAGAGAAATACAACTGAAAACCACAATAAGATACCATCTCATGCCAGTCAGAAAGGCTATTATTAAAAAGTCAAAAAATACCAGATGCTGGCAGGGTTGTGGAGAAAAGAGAATGCTTATAAACTGTTGGTGGGTATGTAAATTAGTTCAGCCACTGGGGAAAACCATGTGGCAAATCCTCAAATACCAAAAGACAAAAATACCATTACATCCAGCAATCCCATTACTAGGTATATACCCAAAGGAATAGAAATCATTCTATTATAAAGACACACACACACTCATTGCAGCACTATTCACAATAGCAAAAACATGGAATTAACCTAAATTCCCATCAATGATAGACTGAATAAAGAAAATATCATACATGTACACCACTGAATACTATGCAGCCGTAAAAAGGAATTAGATAATGTCCTTTGCAAGGACATGGATGCTGGAAGTCATTATCCTTAGCAAACTAACACAGATACAGAAAACCAAATACTGCATGTTCTCATTTATATTGGGAGTTAAATGATGAGAACACATAGACACACACAGTAGAACAACACACACTATGGCCTTTTTGAGGGCAGAGAGTGAAAGAAGGTAGAGGATCAGGAAAAATAATAAGTACTAGGCTTAATACATGGGTGATGAAGTAATCTGTACAACAAACACCAATCACACAAGTTTACCTATATAACAAACCTATACTTGTGACCCTGAACTTAAAATAAAAGTTAACAATAGAAAAAAAATGGCAAAATAAGAACATTTTCAGACAAACATAAACTTATGTGATTTATTGATAGCAGACTCACACTATAATAAATGTTAAAGAAAGTTCTTCAGGCAAAAGCAATATTATATTAAACACTTGGATCCATACAAATAAATGAAGAGCACTGATAGTAGAACAAATGAATTTAAATACAAAACTGATTTTTGCTCTCATTTTTAATTTATCTAAAGATAACTCACTAAACTAAAAATAGTAGTAACAAATTGTGTTTATAACATTTACAAAACAAAATGAATATCAGTAGCACAAAAGATAAGAGGGAAGAATTGGGAGTATACTATAGTAAGAAAGGAGGACTTAGTAGTATACTGCAGTAAGGAGAGGGGGTGTAATTGGAAGTATACTGCAGTAAGTTCTTTTAATACACATGAAATGGTATGATGGTATTTAAACAAAATAAAATAAATAATGGATAAATCCAAAGCAAAGATTAAAATATGAAAACACATACAAAGAGAATGAGGAAATATAGTAGTCTCACCTTATCTGTGATTTCATCTTCTTTTCAAAAATATTACATGGGAAATTTCAGAAATAATCAATTCACACATTTAAAAGTACACACCATTCTGAGTAATGTGATGACATCTCCTGCTGTCCCACTGCATCCTGCCCTGGTCATGAATCTTCCACTTGTCTAGCATACCCACACTATATACACTACCCTCTCATTACTGTGCAAGGAAAAACATAGTGTATATGAGGTGTTTTCCTATCAGCGATTTCAGGCATCCACACAGGGTCTTGGAATATTTACCCTGCAAATAAAAGAGGCACTATTTTAATGAAAAAACTCAAGATGGTAGATTTTAATCCAAGCATGTCAATCATTTTTAAAAATATAAATTGCCTAAGCTCATCAATTTAAGGACATATACTGTTAGGTTAGATAAAATAACGAAGAGTCAGCTATATGTAGTCTTAAGCCAATTTTAACTATACAGTCACATATAGGTTAAAAGTGTGTGTAAGAGTGTGTGTGTGTATCTCTGTATATACACTAATAAAAATAAAGTTGTGGTAGTTTATTAATAGCAAGCAAAATACACTTTACAACCACAGATATTACCAAGGATAAAGAAAGACACTACATGATAATAGTTCTCCAAGAAGACATAATAATCTTAAGTATTTGTGTATTGAACAACATAGTTTCAAAATAGACGAAGAACAAACTGATGGATCTGATAGGATAACTAGACAAATTAGCAATTGCAGTTGGATGGTTTAACACTTTCTCTTGAAGACTGATAGAAAAATTATGCAGAAAATCAGTAAGTGTATAGAAGACTTGAACAACACTATTCAAAAACTGGCCTAGTTGACATTTTAGACCACTCTATCCAATAGCAAGAGAATATTCAGTATTTTCTAATGCACAAAGAATGTTAACCAAGATAGATAAAATTCTGGGCAATGAAACAAAATTTAGAAATTAAAATATAATAGAAATCAGTGAAATTGAGAATTTAAAAAAAATAGAGAAAACAATGAAATTAAAAGCTTTTGTTGAGAGGAGCTGAGGAGCTGATGAGCCACTAGCGAAATTCACTAAGATGAAAATAATATGAAATTTTTAGTGTTAGGAATGAGCAAGAAGACATCATTCATATAAATTTAAAATGGCTATTCACCTAAAAACCTGTGTGAAAATACTCATAGCATCTGTATTTGTAATCATTCACAGCTAGGATCAACCTAAATGTTTCTCAACTAGGGAACGAATAAAAAGCTTTGCAGTACATCAGTTCTACCCCATATTAGAATGATATGAACTCTTGGCACACACAATGTGAATGAAACTTGAATGCATTTATCTCAAAAGAAGAAAGCAGACTGAAAATGCTGCATTCTCTATGAGTCTGTTTTCACGGCATTTTTGCAAAGTCAAAACTGAAAGGACAGAACACAATTAAATGGCTGCTAGTAGACAGGGTGGAGTGTGGGGTGAGTACAAACGAGGAATTTGAGGAGGTGAAAACACTGTTCTGTGTCTTGATTGTGGTGGTGGTTACATTACTGCACACATTGGCCAAAACTCAAAGAACTATATATTAAAGTGGGTGAATCTTTCTGTATGTAAATTGTACCTTAAAATAATAGAAAAAGCATATTCTTCATTAAAACTAGTCTCTGGTGATTGAAACCCAAAAAGTGGTGCTTCTTACAGTGAGGAG
Organism: Symphalangus syndactylus; assembly: GCF_028878055.3. Classification (NCBI taxonomy): domain Eukaryota; kingdom Metazoa; phylum Chordata; class Mammalia; order Primates; family Hylobatidae; genus Symphalangus; species Symphalangus syndactylus. The sequence goes on from NC_072447.2 coordinate 99,960,416, forward strand.
AGAGGTAGTGATTAAATGGAAAAGTGGATAAGGGAAGTCTCTGGAATGATAACATTGTTCTGTATCTTGGCATATATACACCAAAACTGGCTGAGCTGAACATTCATGGTATATAAATTGTACCTCATTTTAAAATGTTAAAAATATAAGCTTTCACTTCTAATTGATTTAATTAAATAAGAAAATAAAAATGCTGCTTGCAATAATAAGTTACTTTTCTATGCTGAATTGCTGTGTTAGTTTTCCAATGAAAAGATGTCAGCAAAACTGGCCATTATTTAAAAATTGAAGATTCATTTTTACTTTTCAACAGATCATCTCTCCCACTCCCACCAGATTCTTGGAGAAAAAAAGTATAATCAATTGAAGACAAGTTTTTCTCATTAATAACACATAGTGATATAAATTTTAAATTAAAATTTTCATGCTGATTCTTCTATGTTCTTACGTTCTTGAAAAAATGTATTTTGCAGAACATGCCTAAAAAGGCAATTTGAAAAAACAATATGGATATAAGGTACTAAAATTTCTAACATCCAGCATAGGTTCTGAAATTCAATGTGCCACTTCAAATACATGGAGCAAGGAGATGGAACAAGGTGGTGGAATAGAAGTCTTCACTAACCATCCCCCCAGCAAGTACACCGATTTAACAATTGTCTACAAAGAAAAAAAAAAGCCGTCCTAAGAACCAAAAATTAGATGAGCACTCATAGTACCTGATTTTAACTTTATATCCCTGAAAGAGGCACTGAAGATATAGAAAAAACAGTCCTGAATCAGCAACGCCACCCCTCCCCAACTCCACCCACAGCAGCAGCCTGGTGGAAAGAGCATCTCTGGGTGCACAGAGAGAAAGCACACAGCAATTATGAGGCACTGAACTCAGTGCTGTCCTGTTAGAGCAAAAAGGAAAACTGGATCAAACTCAACTAACGACTGCCCATAAAGGGAGCATTTAAACCAGCCCTAGCCAGAGGAGAATCGCTTATCCCAGTGGTCCAAACTTGAGTCCCCACAAACTTCACCACTTAGGGCCAAAGTGCTTTCAGGTAAACTTGAAAGTCAGTCCAGGCCATAAGGAATGCAACTCTTGGTGGAGTCTTAGGGCTGAACTAGGCCCAGAGCCAGAAACCTGGGGAGGCACATGACTCACTGACACCAGCTGGGCAAGCCAAGAAAGTGCTGGCATTATCCTTCCTCTAAGCTCAAGCTGCACAGCTCATGGCTCCAAAACAGACCTCTTTCTTCTACTTGAGGAGAGAAGAGGAAAGAGTGGGGAGGACTTTATGTTGGGTCTTGGATAACAGCTCAGCCTCAGCAAGCTAGGGCACCAGTCAGAATCATGAGACCCCCATTCCAGTCCATAGCTCTCAGATAACATTTCTAGACAAACCCTAGACCAGAAGAGAATTGGCTACCTTGAAGGAAAGGACCCAGTCCTGCCAGCATTTATCATCTGCTAAATGAAGAGCCCTTGGGCCCTGAATAACCCACAGCAATACCCAGATACTACATTGAAGGCCTTGGTGAGCCTCTGAGACTTGCGGGCTCTAGGTAAGGCTCAGCACATTACCAGTTGTGGTGGCTGTGGGGTGACACTCCTGCTTGATAAAAGCACAGGGAAAAGTAAAGAGTACTTTGTCTTGAACCTTAGGTACCTGCACAGCCACAGGGCAGTAGAGCTGGATCCCAAAGAGGCTCCTGGGGTCCCTGATTTCAGGGCTTGATGCTGGGATGGCACTTCTGGACCTGTCCTGGGCCAGAGCAGAGCTCACTGCCCTAAAGGGTGAGTCCCAGGCCAGGCAGCATTCACAGCAAGCTGACATAAGAGACCTTGGGCCTTAAGGGAACATTGGCAGCATTCTGGCAGTACTCCTAATGGCTTGGGGTAGCCACGGATATGGGATGAGGTTCTTCTGCCTCTGGAAAGGAATAGGAACAGTGGAAAAAACTGCATTTCATGGTTTGGATGCAAGATTAGATTAGCTGCAGTACAATAGAACACCAGGTAAACTTTTCTAAGATTTATGACTCTAGTCTCTGACTCCTGGAGGGCTCTATGGACCCACAGGGGACTTAGGAAATTCAACACTCTGAAGGGAAAGACACAAGTCTGGCTGGCTTTGCCACCTGCTGATGATAGAGCCCCAGGGCCTTGAGAAAACATAGGTAGTAGCCATGAAGTATTTACAGAAGGCCTTGGATGAGACCTAGAACTGTGCTAGTTTCAGGTCTAACCTAGCACAGTCATGGTGGTCGTGGCCACAAGGTTGCTTATGTCACTTCACTCCAAGCTTTATGCCGCTCACAACAAACAAAGGAACTCTGCTTGTTTAGAACAAAGTAAGGAAAGAGAACAAGAATATTCTCCTGGTAATCCAGATAATTCTACTGGAGCTTGTCCAAAAACATCAAGGTGATACATTTACGAGTAAGAAAGAACCACAGCATTATTGAGCGTAGGTTTCCCATAAAGCATACACAGTTTAGATCAAAACATTGAGGTCCTCCCAAATATCTGGAAAGCCTTCCCTAGAAGGATGGCTACAAATAATTCTAGGCAGTGAAGACTAAAATGAATACCTAACTCTTAAATGTTAAGACACTGAAGAACATCTGCTAGCATCAACAACATCCAGGAAAATATGACCTCACAAAATGAACTAAATATAGCACCAGGGAAAAATCCTAGGGAAACAGAGATGTATGACCTTTCAGACAGAGAATTCAAAATAGCTCTGTTGAGGAAATGAAAAGAAATTCAAGATAACCTAAAGAAGGAATTCAGAATCCTATCAGACAAATTTAACAAAGAGATATAAATAATTTAAAAGAATCAAACAGAAAATCTGGAGCTGAAAAAATGTACTTGGCATGCTGAAGAATGTATCAAAGTCCTTTAATAGAAGAATGGATCAAGGAGAAAGAAGAATTAGTGAGCTTGAAGACAGGCTATTTGGAAATACACAATCAGAGGACACAAAAGAAAGAAGAATAAAAAACAATGAAGCATGCTTACAGGATCTAAGAAAATAGCCTCAGAAGGGCAAATCTAAGAGTTATTGGCCTTAAAGAGGAGGTAGAGAAAGGGATAGGGGTACAAAGTTTATTGAAAAGGATAATAACAGAGAACTTACTAAACCCAGAGAAAGATATTAATATCCAAATACAAGAAGGTTACAGAACATCAGACTTAACGCAAAGAAGATTACCTCAAGGCATTTAATAATCAAATTCCCAAAGGTCAATGATGAAAAAAAAGGTCCTAAAAGCAGCAAAAGAAAAGAAACAAATAACATACAAGGGAGCTCCAATATATCTAGCAATAGACTCAGTGGAAACCTTACAGGCTGGGAGAGAGTGGCATGACATATTTAAACTGCTGAAAGAAAAAGGCTTTTACACTAGAATATTATATCTGGAAAAAATATCCTTCAGACATGAAGGAGAAATAAAGACTTTTTCAGACAAACAGAAGCTGAGGGATTTCATCAACACCAGACCCGCCCTACAAGAAATGCTAAAGAGAGTATGTTAATCAGACAGAAAAATACATTAATGAGCAATAAGTAGTCACCTGAGGGTACATAACTCACTGGTAATAGTAAGTACACAGAAAAACACAGAATGTTATAACACTGTAACAGTGGTGTGTAAAATACTTTTGTCCTATGTAGAAAGATTAAACAGTTAACCAATTAAAAATAATAATTACAACTGTTCCAGGGGGTCAATAAAGAAATTAAGAAGGAAATTGAAAAATTCTTGAAAGAAATGATACTGGAAACACAACATACTATAACCTATCAGCTAGAACAAAAGCAATACTAGGAGGGAAGTTTGTTGCTGTAAGCGCCTACATGAATCAAGAAAAGAATTTCAAATAAACAATTTAATGATGCATCTTAAAGAAAAGCAAAAGCAAACCAAAAACAAAATTAGTAGAAGAAAAGAACTAATAAACATCAGGGCAGAAATAATTCAAATTAGGATAAAAAACAATACAAAAGGTGAGTAAAACAAAAAGTTGGGTTAGGTTTTTTGAAAGGTAAAAGAATGGAGAAAACTGTAGCCAGAATAACAGAAAAAGGGAAGATATACCAGGGATAAAATCAGGGATAAAAAAGAAGACATTATAACTGATACTACAGAAATTCAAAGGATCATTAATGGCTACTATGAGCAACTATATGCCAATGAATTGGAAAATCTAGAAAAAATGGACAAATTCCTAGAAACATAAAACCTACAACGACTGAACCAGGGAAAAATACAAAACCTGAACAAATTAATAACAAGTAATGAGTTCGAAGCTGTAATAAAAAGTCTTTTAGTAAAGAAAAGCCCGGACCCACTGGCTTCACTGGTGAATTCTACCAAACATTAAAAGAGGAGCTAATACCAACCCTACTCAAATTTTTCAAAAATTAAAAGGGGAAGGAGTACTTAAAAACTCATTCCACAAGGCCAGTATTACCCTGATACCAAAACAAGACAAAGAACATTGAAAAAAGAAAACTACAGACCAATATATCTGGTGATTATTGATGCACAAGTCCTTGACAAAATCCTAGCAAATCTAATTCAACTATATATTATAAAGATCACTCATCATGACCAAGTGGGATTTATCCCTGATTTGCAAGGACGGTTCAACAAAAGCAAATCAATCAATCTGATACAATCCAGTGGCTCCAAACCTTTTTGGCACCAGAAACTTGTTTCTTGGAAGACAGTTTTCCCATGGACCCACGGAGGAGGATGGTTTCCGGATGATTCAAGCTCTACATTTATTGTGCACTTTATTTCTATTATTATTACATTGTAATGTACAATGACATAATTGTACAACTCATCATAATGTAGAATCAGTGGGAGCCCTGAGCTTGTTTTCCTGAAACTAGACGGTGCCAACTGGGGGTGATGGGAGACAGTGATAGATCATGAGGCATTAGATTCTCATAAGCAATGTGTAACCTACATCCCTCAAATGTGCAGTTCACAATAGGGTTCGTGTTCCTATGAGAATCTAACGGTGCTGCTGATCTGACAGTAGGCGGAACCCAGGTGGCAATGCAAGTGATAGGGAGTAGCTGTAAATACAGATGAAGCTTCGCTTACTTACTCATCGCTCACATCCTGCTGTACATCCCCGTTCCTAACAGGCCACGAACCATACCAGGGCCTAGAGATTGGGGACCCCAGTGGTACATCATATCAAGAGAATAAAGAATAAAACTCATATAATCATTTCGGTTAATGCTGAAAATGTATTTGATAACATTGAACATCCTTTATCATGAAAACCCTCAAAAAATAGGATAGAAAGAACATACCTTAACATAATAAAGGCCATATATGATAGACCTACACTAGTATCATAATAAATGGGGAAAAACTGAAATCCTTTCCTCTACATCTGTAACAAGACAAAGATTCCCACTTTCATCACGTTTATTCAAAATAGTGCTGAAAGTTCTAGCTAGAGCAATCAGAAGAAAAAAACAAAACAAAGATATACAGGGCATCCAAACTGGAAAGGAAGAAGTCAAATTATCCTTGTTTGCAGATAATATAATCTTACATTTAGAAAAGCCTAAAGACTCCAAAAGAAAACTGTTAGAATGGATAAACAATTTCAGTAAAATTGAAGAATACAAAAGCAACATAAAAATCAGAAGTATTTCTGTATCCAAACAGAGAAGAATCTGAAAAAGAAATTTAACAAGTAATTCAATTTACAATAGCCACACATAAAATTAAATACCTAGGAATTAACCAAGGAAGTAAAATATCTCTATAGTAAAGACTATAAAACACTGATGAATGAAATTGAAGAGGACACAAAGTAGTGGAAAAATATTCCATGTTCACGGATTTGAAGAATCAATATTGTTAACACAGTCCTGCTATTCAAAGCAATCTACAGATTCAATGAAATTCCTATTAAAATACCAATGACATTCTTCACAGAAATAAAAAAATATTATAAAATCTATGTGAAACCAAAGAAGACCAAAATAGCCAAAGCTATCCTAAGCAAAAAGAACAAAATTGGAAGAATGACATTATCTGACTTCACATTATCCTACAGAACTATAGTAATCAAAACAGCATTGTACTGGCATAAAAACAGACAAATAGACTAATGGAACAGAATAGAGAACCCAGAAACAAATTCACACACCTAGAGTGAGCTCATTTTTGACAAGGTGGCAGAAACATACACTGGGGAAAAGACAGCCTTTTCAATAAATGGTGCTGGGAAACCTGCACATCCATATGCAGAAGAATAAATCTAGACCAAATATCTCACGTTATACAAAAAATCAAGTAAAAATGTATTAAACAAACACTTAAATCTAAGACCTCAAACTATGAAACTACTACAAGAAAACATTGGGGAAAATCTCCAGGACATTTGGTCTGAGCAAAAATGTCTTGAGCAATACTCCACAAACACAGGCAACAAAAGCAAACAGGAGTAAATGGAATTGCATCAACTTAAAAAGCTTCTGCACAGCAAAGGGTACAGTCAACAAAATGAAAGGACAACTTACAAAATGGGAGAAAATATTTGCAAACTACCTATCTGAGAAGGGATTAATACCCATATTATATATAAGGAGCTCAAACAACTCTATAGGAAAGAAAAATCTGATTTTAAAAATGGGCAAAATGTTTGAATAGACATTTCTCAAAATAAGTCATACAAATAGCAAAAAGGCATATTAAAAGATGCTCAACATCATGAATCATCAGAGAAATGTAAATAAAAACTATAGTGGAATATCATTTCACCCCAGTTAAAATGGCTTATATAAAAAAGAGAGGTTATAATGAATGCTGGTGAGTATGTGAAGAAAAGGGAATCCTCGTACACTGTTAGTGGAAAGGTAAATTATGGTACTATGAAGAAAATTTGCAGATTACTCTAAAAACTAAATTTGGACTACCATGTAATCCACCATTTCTACTGCTGGATATATACCTAAAAGAATGGAAATCAGTATATCAAAGAGATATCTGCACTACTATGTTTACTGCAGCACTGTTTGTGAAAGCTAAATTTGGAAGCAAAGTAAGTGTCCATCGACAGATGAATAAAGAAAGAAAATGTGGTGCTTGTACACAATGGAGTACTATTCAGCATAGAAAATAATGGGATCCTATCATCTGCAACAACATGGGTGGAACTGGAGATTATTATGTTAAGTGAAATAAGCCAGGCACAGAAAGACAAACTTCACATGTTCTCACTTATTTGTGGAATCTAAACACTAAAACAATTGAATTCATGGAGATACAGAGTAGAAGGATGGTAACCAGAGGCTGCGTATAGTAATGGGAAGTTGGGGAGTGGGCAGGAAGTTGGTGATGTTTAATTAGTACAATAAATTGTTATTGAGAATAAATAAGATCTACTATGCAATAGCACAAGAGAGTGACTATACTCAATAATCAATTGTACATTTTAAAATAACTAATCACTTCTTGGCCTTTTGGCTAAGATCAAGTGTAAAATAACTAAAGTAATGTAATTGGATTTTTTGGTAACACAAAGGATAAATGCGTAAATGGATAGCTATCTCATTCTCCATGTTGTGATTATTTTACATTGCATGCCTGTATCAAAGCATCTCATGAATTCCATAACTACATACACCTATTATGTACCCACAAAAATTTAAAAATTTAAAACAATACTTGAATTGGCTCAGTCTGTTCTTAACATTTGCTAAGAAAGTAAATCTTAAGTGTCCTCAATGCATAGACACACACACACATACAGACACACACACACATACAGACACACACACACATACAGACACACACAATGTGCAACTATATGTGGTGATGAATGTATTGATTAATTTGTGGTAATTATTACCCATTGTATACATATATCAAATCATAACATTGTACAACTCAAATATATACCATTTTAATGTCAATTGTACCTCAATAAAGTTGGACAAAATAAAATAAAATACTTTGGAATGTTTGAATTATTTCTAAAATAAAATAAGATATATATTCTCAGAGAACGAATCAAACAAGACTCAAACAAAAATAACATATATGGAAAGTTCTTTCATCATTTTTGTGAAGATATTAAAAATTGTAAAGCACTAAAATGATTGACATACTATAATGAATATTTTTTCACACATATATGACAACCAGATAGCAAAGTGCAAAAACAACAACTAGCACAAAACTATTCTGAAAACCAAGATATGATTATCAGTAACAAGGAGAGGAAACTAAGTTAGATTTTGGTATCTCGGCATAAACGTTATACTAAGTATTTCACCATTTATCTTTCAAAGGTATTGCTTCTGTCTGCTCTGCCACACAGTTTACTGTTCCTGAAGGTTGAGTCATTTGGAGCTCACATGAACTTGTACTCGATTCCAATGAAGTGAAGGTGCATGTTTATTGGAGATGGAAAAAGACTACTTAACAAGTATTTCATCATTTTCTACAGTCTGACTTAGTTTTCACTGAAAATCTAATGAATATATTCAAGCTCCAGGGGAAACCACAGCCAGCCAAGCAAATAGTAGATTTGAGTAAGAATCAGTTATTGCCTGTCTCACCTCTCAGCATGGGATGAACAGTTCAGAGCATTTTCATTTTCCTGTTTCAAAAAGCCTATCTTCTTGCAAATGGAAAAAAAATCTCACCTAACTGATTTTGCATTTGCCCTTTGTTTTTGCATTGGCCCCTATTTTACATTTTTATTTGACATTTATTAGACCGAATTTTCTTATATAACTATTCAAATGTATAAGGCAGAATTGACTACAGAGTTTTGTGATTATGGCTTCAACTAGGCTTTGCTCGAGGATGTAAAATTATCCTTGCTTTCTTTTTTTTTTTATTAATCCTACAGTGGTTCATATGGTGTACAGAGGGTTCATGTACTGTGTAATGAGCCAATTTAACTCACACCATGACTCTGTTTTCTAGAACTAGGCCAAAGATGGTCATGACATAGAACTGTATGTCCAAGCAGTCTCAAAATAAAGACTTGAAATCTAGACCTTAGGATTATCTTTATAGAGTGTCAGATATCCAGATGAAAATGGAAAATTGCAGTTAACTATGCATTCATCTGAAAAATACCTGGATTTTTATCAAATGCTTTGTACATTTGAGACACTTAATATTATGTAGACTGGCAGGTAATTATTGATCTAGTGCCATCTTGATTATTATTTTTATCTAAAACTGCTTTGGTATTAATACTTCTGTTCCTAGAATTATGTTTAAAATTTATCTTTGTAGCATAGTAGGTCAGTGGAGAAGGGGTAATTTTGATAAAGGCCCCACTTTTCCCCATGATAGTAAAAGCTCACATGCATTCTATGTAATTTTGACCTTGATAAGATTCTTTAACTATTTTCTTTCCAGTAATCCATATGCATAAATAAATGCATCTACTGCAGTGAAAATAATATTTCCAACTGTGGCAATAATAGAATGAAGTAGGCTGGACATATCAGGAAATTGTGTGCAGGCATTGGAGTGAGGATGAGGTGAGGGATGAACAGAAAGGTGGAAATCTAGTTTGACTAGAAGAGTTTGACAGATTATAAGAAGCTTGGATCAGAAGATTTCAGAAGTTGGATGGGGTCATAGGTGAAGGATAAACTTGTGATCATAAGATTAACAAAGGCAATAAGAGAGAACTCAGTCATCTCTTATTTCCCATAAACATATATTTCAGAGTGGAGTGTACTAAAAATGGATTTTGAAAGTAGACCTCGTTAAGTTTGTTACATGTGTGACAGTAATACCTATTCTGCGGTGCAGAAAGCAAGGATCCTAAGGGAATATGCAAAGACCTGATCTTTATTCTTAGCCACTGTTATATGGTATTTACCCAGGGAAGACTCTCAAACTCCCTTGTTTTGCTCAGTCCATAATAATAGATGTGGCAGCTCTGCCTTTCAGACTTATTGGGTCGGCAAGGTCACTTCCATGAGACCCTGGGTTGCAGCCCTGTCTCTGAACCACTGGCACGTGGCAGTCTGCCTGATTGAACAGATAAGGGAGGCCTGTCCTCTGAAACTCTGGAAAAGACAGCTTCAGCCACTGAGCTTGTGCCCTCTGGGCCTGTAGTGGAAGTAACAGCCCTGCTAGTCTTTTAGCCACTTTTGAGGTCTTTCTTCTGTCTGGAAGGATAGCACATGCTTGCAACTGGATAGCCATATGGGCCCATCCTGTAGAATCTCAGACGTCCTATAGCCTTTCTTTATTTTGTCCTTTCTCTGTTTCCCTTAGTCTCAGCTGGCCCTGTTTCTGCTGATATAACCACATTTTTATTCCTGCTTCTGCTAAAATGGCTAACACCATAATTTCTTTATTGAGTTGTCCAATCCCACCCTTAGTGTTCTCTCCAGAGCATATTTTCTCAATTTTTTGCAATATGAGTAGGCTAAGAATTCACTTTCAAGTTCTGATGCCTTTTTGTATAACAATTTCTCTCTCCTTTTGCATTTTGCTACAAGCAACAAGAATAAACTAGACTGTATTTTCAACACTTTGCTTAGAAATCTTAGGTAGAAGAATCAAGTTTGTCACTTACAGTTTCTACTTTCCACAAACACTAGAAGACAATTCAGCCAAGTTATTTACCACTTTATAACAATGACTACCTTTCTTCTAGTTTCAATAACAAGTTCTACATTTCTGTCTGAGACCTCAAGAGAATCACTATTCACAGTCTAAAACAATCTAGGCATTTTATTAACACGTATCCCAAAACTCTTCTGCTTCTATCCATTACCCGGTTTGAAAGTTAGTTCCACATTTTTGGAAATCTGTTAGAGCAGCACCCTACTTTTTGGTATCAAAGTCTATATTATATGGAGTTCTTCAGAGAAACAAAACCAACAAGAGATGCTCATTACAATAACATTGAAGAGGCTCTTTAAATAGAGATTTATTTTAAGGAATTGGCTTTCATGATTGGGAAGGTGTAAATCCAATATCTACAAGATAGGCCAGCAGGCTAGGGACTTCAGGAGGAGATGCAGTACAAGTTCAAAGGCAATCTTCTGGCAGAATTCTTTCTTGCTTGGGGAAAGTCAGTCATTCTTTAGTTAACTGACTGGATGAAGCTTACCTACATTATGGTGGGAAATCTACTTTACTCAAAGTCTACCGATGTAAATGTTAATGTTAACCATAAAATAACGTCACAGAAACATTCTGGCTACCTTTTGAATAATCTCTAGACACAGTGGCTCAGCCAAATTGACACATAAAACTAACTATCACAGTCCCCCCAAAGAAAACTCATGTCCACCTAAAATTTCAGGATGTAAATTTATTTGTAAGTTGAGTCTTTGCAGATGTAATTAGTGAAGTCAAAATAAGGCCCTACTAGAGTAGAGTAGGCCCTAAACTTATTATGACTGGTATCCTTGTTAGAAGAAGGGAGGACATACAGACACACAGGGGAAAAATGTCATATGACAACAGAGGCAGAGGTGGGATGGATGCAGTTACAAACCAATGAATACCAAAGATTGCCAGCAATCACCAGAAACTAGGCAGAGGCAAGGAAAGATCCCCCCTTAGATCATTCAGAGAAAGGCACTGCCAACATCTTGATTTCAGACTTCTAGCCTCCAGAACTGTGAAAGAATAAATATCTGCTATTTTAAACCACTAAGTGTGTGGCAATTTATTACAGGAGCCCTGGGGAAGTAATGCACATACCTATGCTTTGTATTTTCTTGTCATTTTCTGGGGCTAGGGAAAATTATCTATATTGGCCCCCAAAGTGTCTTAGAGACAAGATAACACCAATTCCTGATTATGGCTTATATTTGGGAAATCATATTCCTAAAAACTGGGATCTTCTGATACTTTTCACTTAAAATAAAATATAACAGGCAATCCTATTATCAGGATTTATCAAAAGGTTAAAACCATGAGGTCATACTCTTTGGTGGCTGTCTGTGGAAACTGAGAAAGTGCCAACATAAACTTGCATCTCTTCTCTCCAAGCTAAGAATAATAAAATAAAAGCTTTGTCTTGAGTTAAAAAATCTGGGGCATTAATTGCATTTAGAATTTCTGACTTCTTGAATTAAAAATGAAATGGAATACCTTTCCAAAAGGTATAGATCAAGAGCAAAATGTAAAAAGAAAACTTAGCCTAAGGCATAGGCATGAGGTAGAATTTTGGCAAATATTCTTTAATTTTCAGAAAAAAATAATCATGTGAGTTTGGCCTTTGGGTTTGTGTGACTGTTATGCATATGTGTGTGGCTGCGTGTAATAAGGATATCAATTAAAAGTTATATGATATCAGGGAAACAGTTAATGTTGACATGTATTATAAATACTGGCAAACAAGCAAATTGAGAAGAAAAATGAAATTGTGATTTGGCTTGATTAAAAGTGTTAGTAATTGTAGTCATTTATTTGAAGTGTTTACTATTTATGTCTAATTGTCATGCAGTTCAACAATGATTATGCATATAATTAAATATATGCCTTAGGATTAACTTCATAATATATTGTGGTTGGTTATGGCACTCAATTCCATAGTGTATACTCCAATCTTCATAGTTTATATCTCTGGTTATGTATTTACAACTTAGAAAAAGAAGAAAGGGAAAAACAGAGGATAGAAATATGGTTTTATGAGCTTGGCTGAATACCGATTGAAGAGATCTGGGAAATTCATATTTTCCAGCAGAGAAAGGCAGAGCACTGGAGGTGCCAATTTTATCAGAGGTAAAGGGCTACACTTTGCAAATACTTCTCAGACCTCAGTTTGGTAAGCTGACTCAGTAAATACCAAGAATGACAGCACCACAATGGAGTAGTGAGACACTAAATAAATACCTCAATTACTTGACTTTCTCTGTACTCCCAACCCAATTCTGCTGTTAGTTGTAGGGCTAGTCCTATTAATATCCAGCAAACTCCTCATAGGTCAATCTCAAGACTGAAATGGATTAACTAGTGTGGTTGATCTCTGAAAAGAAATCTACTGACTCTAAGAAGTTCTAAATAAGTTTTCAAAGGAAAAAAATGCAGCTAAAGGTCTGTCTAGTTTGCATTATTTGTTGTCAGTGGTGACAGGTAGTATGCTGAGTTCTCTCAGATGGTTTCATATGATAACCAAAAATGCTATCATCTAAAATTACAATGGATTTCACCAGTGACTGTCATCTTCCTTCATGAATCATGGTCATTGCCCAGGTGATGGTTCAGAGAGATGTGAGCCTATGCATTAAATCATGGGTAACCTTTCTACTCATAAACATTCAACACCAATAATGACAGATAAGCACTCAACTGTTTTTCATTCAGAAGACTATAACACCATCATACTTCACTTGATTAAATAGCTAAGCCTAGGTTTCCATTATATGGAATATCCTAGTTATTGCACCCCTTCAAGCAGTATCCATTTTGAATTACATTAAATTAAACAATAATAATTTTAGAATTTTGAAAATACCCTTTTTATTTTTCCTCTTTTCTGACACCTTCTTGTACTCCAATTAATTTGTATAGCCCCTAGGTTCATTTGAAACATCACTTCAAGGTGCCAAATACATACTGTTGATAGTCAATCTACAAAGAAAGAGTGGCAGTGCCAGCCAGAATGTGTTAAAAATGTGGTAATGCAGGTAATTCTCTACATTCTCCAGGTGATGTTGTAAACCTATTTATATAATTATAAAAATCTTAAAAGCAATGGGACTAATCTAAATTTTTAACGATGGAGAATTATTAAAGAACATTCTTTGACTCCACTCTTTGGAAATCCACTCACATACGGGCAGTACTATTAAGACATTAGCTCTCTGGGTATAATTTAATTTTATCAAATTAAATCATGTAATAAGGAATAACGTAATTTAATAGTGATAAGTTCGCATCTGCAGTATTTCAGTTGAATATTAAACTATTTCTAAGTAGAGTCCCCGGTAATTTTTGTTTCAAGAATGATTCCAAAGAGCTCAGATTTTTCTGTGCAATGTCTATGCCAAAAGAAGAAAGAATAAAAAGCTTCTATTTGCCAAGAATATTCTGAAGATTTTCCCAGAACTGTAAAAGCAAGAATTAACAGTTCATTTGCAAATAGTGCTCTGAGATATCTCAACGACATAAATGTACTTTTTTGGTCTGTGTTCTCCAAGGAGTGTAGCTTAAATTTTTTTCCTGCAACACTTCCTACACCTGCCACACGCTGTTTCTTCAAATGAAAAATGTGCTAAAATCACAGGGCTTGCTTATTGGATCAGCCTGCAGCTTCCAAAGAAATTGACCAAGACTCCTGGATAATGAGCACTGTTAATTACCTGCAAAGATCTGGGATGTGTGTTCATTACAGAAATTAATTTACTACACAATAAAGACTGACTGTTCATTCTAAGCAAGCCAAAAAGGTTTGTTTTAAAAAGGTCTTACTGGGATATTTGATTCAGCAGTAAAGCTATAACTCTAGAAACATGAATGGGAAGAGATGGGAATAAACACCCCAAAATTAGTACAATTCAAGAAAAGATGACTGTTGAGACATTAACATTAGTAGGAAAAGGCAACTGATTCATAGATTCATTGACCCAACTTGACTATGAAAGCATTGTTGCACTTGCTCTTTTTCACCATCTATTGAACAAATATATGCCATATAGTTTAGTGCCCACTGGGAGTATCATAAATATTTCTGGACTTGTGTTGATTACTTTTTACTATATTGAGCTAGCTTCCAAGGAGAGTAGAGAGTTGTAGGTGCTAACTGGATATTAATTAGGCAATGGTAATTTGCTCTACAGGTATTAAAATTTGTAATTTAATGTTATTTGTAACTAAAAGTGAAGTGAACTGGCTTAAATTTGGGGAGGGAAAAGGGAATAAGAATATTTTTTACCTATGATGTATTCTGAATTCAGTGTGTTAACTGCCTCATCACTTGCTAAAGTGATGTTATGGTTAATAAATTTGGACAGGTGTGTGGCATTAAAATCAAGATTAACATAACATCAAACTCTATAGTAGCATAAAATGACTAGTGTCTACTATAGATAAATGTTTTAATGAAAGAAGCTGGAAATATTCCAGGTCATAATGCAGTTGCATTCAAAATACAGATCAAATGTCACCTCCTCTGTGAACAAAGGCTTTCTTGCAGTCTTCCTTCAAAATGGGTGAATAACAGTAGGTAACATTTATACTTTGTTCATACACCTATGTTTAGGCTTAGTACACTGTAATTAAAATATCCTTTTGCCTCTGCATCTTTCCAATTAGGTTCCATTTTACTCAACTTTATACCCCAATACCAAGCACAATACCTGGCCTATAGTACAAACTCAATACAAATTTGGTGAATTTCAGCTAGGAATTTCTGGGTCATATGATGGTACTATGTTTACATTTTTGAGAAACCACCAACCGTTTTCCACAGTGGCTGCAACATTTTACATTCCTCATAGCAATGTACAAGGATATCGATTAGTCTACATCCTTGCCAATAACTTTTATTTCTGTTTTTTTCAGATAATGGTTACAAAGTGGTATCTATCTCATTCTGGTTTTGATTTATTATTCTCTGATAAACAGTGATGACAAACATATTTCCATGGACTAATTGACCATTTCTATGTCATCTTTGAAAAATATCTATTCAAATCCTTTGTCCATATTTGAATTGGGTTGGTTGTTGCTATTGTTCTTCAGTTGTAGGAATTCCTAATATATTATGGATATTAATTTCTTATCAGAAATACGAATTGCACACATTTTCCCTTTCTGTGTGTTGTCTTATCACCCTGTTACTGTGTCCTTGGATACAAAAAAATTTTAATGCTGATAAAATAGAACTTATTTACTTTTTCTTTTGTTGCCTATACTTTTGAAGTCATATCCAATAAATTATGGTCAAATTCAGTGTCCTAAATCTTTCCCCCTATCTTTTAGGTACATTCACATTATTGTGCCACCATTATTATAATCCATTTCAAGAACTTTTGCAGCTTTCTAAACAGAAATTCTACGCCCAGTAAACAGTAACCACATTCCTCTCTTCCCACAGATGTTGAAGCCACTTTTCTACTATTCAGAGTTATTTGAGATTCCATATGAGTTTTAGAATGAGTTTTTGTATTTTGTCAAGAAGAAGAAAACATATAATTGGGATTTTGAGAGAGATTTCATTGAATCTCTATATCTCTTTGGGTAGCATTGTCATCTTAGGAACATTGAGTCTTACAATCTATGAATGCAGAAGATCACCTAATTTATTTTTGTCTTCTTTAATTTATGTGTCTTGTGACTGAGTTTAATTCACTTAAATTTAAAGTAATTATTCATAAAGAAGGTTATACTTTTGACACTTTGTTGTTTTTTTGTATGTCTCATACATTTCTAGTTCCTCATTTCCCACATTACTACTTCTTTTAATCTTTTTTTTTTTTTGCAGTTACACATTTTGATTCCCTTCTCACTCCCTTTTGTGTATATGTGATAGACATTTTCATTGGGTAACAGTGAAAATACATGCAACATTGTAAATTTAAAAAATTATAATCGGAATTGATACCAACTTCAATTGCGTACCAAAATTATCCTGTACAGCTCTGTTATCTCTCCCCACTTTATGTCATTGATGTCAATAACTAAATCTCTCTATATTGTTTACCCACTAACCTAGAATAATTAATTCATGTGTTTTTATTTTATATACTGTAGAACATAAAAAGTGCAGTTATAAAACAAAATTATTATGATACTGGCTTTAATATGCTCATTTATGCTTTACAATAGATCCTTATATATTATCCAGCTTCAAGTTATTGCCCAGTATGCTTTTATTTCAACCTGTAAGGAATTCCTTTAGAATTTCTGTTAGGGCACATCTAATGTACTCCTTCAGCTTTTGTTGATCTGGGGATGTCTTAACTTCTTCCTTATATTTGAAGAATAAATTTGTTGGATACAGAATTCTCAGTTGAAAGTTTTCTGTGTCTTTGTGTGTTTGTTGCTGTTGTTTTGCTTTTAGCATCTTAAATATATCTTCTCACTGCTTTCTTGCCTCCAAGGTTTCTGCTGAGTAATTGGATGATAAACTTATTGAAGATTTCTTATATATTCTACATTATGACTTTTCTCTATGTTACTGCTTTTAAGAATCTCCTTGTCTCTGGCTTCTGACAGTTTGACTATCCTATTTATCAGTATATAACTCCTTTTGTAATTTTTATTTTTAAAGTTTGTGGTTATATAGTAGGTGTATATATTTATAGTATACATGAGGTATTTGGATACAGTCATGAAATGTGTAATAACCACATCATCAAAATTGGTTATTCATTCCCTCAAGCATTTACCCCTTGTGTTACAAAAAATCCAGTTATAATCATTGGTTATTCTTTTATGTCTAAATAAATTATTTTGACTATAGTCACCCTGCCATGCTATCAAATACTAGGTCTTATTCATTATTTCTATTTTGTACCAATTAACCATCCCTACTACCCAACTCCACCCCTGATTACACTTCCCAGCCCCTGGTAACCATCCTTCTACTCTCTGTCTCCATGAGTTAAATTATTTTGATTTTTAAATTGCACAAATAACTGAGAACATGTGAAGTTTGTCTTTCTATGCCTGATTTATTTCATCTAACATAATGACCTCTAGTTCCATCCATCTTGTTCCAAATGACTGAATCTCATTCTTTTTTATGGCTGAATAGCACTCCATTGTGTATAAGTACTACTTTTTTTTTTTTTTTTTTTTTGAGAAAGAGAGAGAGAGCCTTGCTCTGTCACCCAGGCTGGAATGCAGTGCCAAATTTTGTCTCACTGCAACCTCTGCCTCCCAGGTTCAAATGATTCGCCTGCCTCAGCCTCCTGAGTAGTTGGGATTACAGGCATGCACCCCCATGCCAAACTAATTTTTTTACTTTTAGTAGAGATACGGTTCCACCATAGTGGCCAGGCTGGTCTTGAACTCCTGGCCTCACACGATCTGCCTGCTTCAGCCTCCTAAAGTGCTGGAATTACAAACCTGAGCTACCATGCCCGGCCAGTACCACATTTTCTTTATCCATTTATCTGTAGGTAGACACTTAGGCTGCTTCCAAACCTTGACTATTGTGACTAGCACTTCGACAAACACAAGAGTGACATGAGAATGCAGATTTCCCTTCTTCTGAATATATACTCAGCAGTGGGATTGCTGAATTGTCTAATAGATCTATTTTCCATTTTTTGAAGAATCTCCAAACTATCCTCTATATTGCTAGTACTAGTTTACATTGCCACTCTATAGTCTATTTTCACACCGCTATAAAGAACTAACTGAGACTGGGTAATTCATAAAGAAAAGAGATTTAATTGACTCACCATTCTGCATGACTGGGGAGGCCTCAGGAAACTTACAATCATGGCAGAAGGGGAAGGGGAAGGAAGGCACGCCTTACATGGTAGCAGAAGAAAGAAAGAGAGAAGGAAGATGTTCCACACTTTTAAACCATCAGATCTGGTGAGAATTCCCTCACTATCAGGAGAACAGCAAGGGGAAAGTCTGCCCTCAGGATTCAATCACCTCCATCCAGGGCCTTCCACCAACATGTGGGGATAACAATTTGAGATGAGATTTGGATGGGGACACAGAGTCAAACAATAACATTCTGCCCCAGCTCCCCGCAAATCTCATGTCCTTCTGACATTTCAAAACACAATCATGCCTTCCTAATAGTCCACAAGGTCTTAACTCATTTAAGCATCAACCCAAAAGTCCAAGTCCAAAATGTTATCTGAGATGAGGCAAATCCCCTCTGCCTATGAGCCTGGAAAATCAAAAACAAGTTAGTAACTTGCAAAATACAATGGGGTTACAGGTATTGGGTAAATACATCCATTACAAGTGGGAGAAATTGTGCAAAACAAAGGGGCTACAAGCCCCATGCAAGTCTGAAACCCAGCTGGGCAGTCATCAAATCTTATAGTTCCAAAATAATCTCATTTGACTCCATGTCTTAAATTCAGACCACACTGATGCAAGGGGTCAGCTCTCAAAGCCATGGGCAGCTCCACCCTGGTGGCTCTGCAGGGTGCATCCCCTTTGACTGCTTTCACAGGTTAGTATTGTGTGCCTGTGGCTTTCCCAGGTGCATCATGCAAGCTGTTGGTGGATCTAGTATTCTGGGGTCTAGAGGACAGTGACCCTCTTCTCACAGCTCCACTGGGCAGTGCCCAGAGGGAACTCTGTGTGAAACCCTGTAGGAAACCCTACATTTTCCCTCCATACTGCCCTAGTAGAATTTTCCATGAGGGCTCTGCCCCTGGAGCTGACTTCTGCCTGGACATACAAGTGTTTCTATACATCCTCTGAAATCTAGGTGGAGGTTCTCAAACTCTTGCCTTCTGCAAACCCACAGGCTGAACACCATGTTGAAGTCACCAAAGTTTGGGTCTTGCACCCTCTAAAGCAATGGTCTGAGCTGTATCTTGCCATGTATTAGCCATGGCTGGAGCTGGAGCAGCTGGGACATAGGACTCCATGTCCTGAGCCTGCACAGAGCAGTGGGGCACTGGGCCTGGCCCATGAAACCATTTTTCTCTCCCAGGCCTCCAGGCCTGTGATGGGAGGGTCTGGCACAAAGGTCTCTGACATGCCCTGAAGGTATTTTTCCCATTTTCTTGTCTATTAACTTTTGGTTTCTTTTTACCTATGCAAATCTCTGAAGTTGGCTTGAGTCTGTCCCCAGAAAATCGGTTTTTCTTTCTACTACATGTCAGGCTGCAAATTTTCCAAACTTTTATGCTATGCTTCCCTTGTAAACATAAATTCCAATTTTAGACCATCTCTCTTTGCTAAAGCATAACAGGAGTGACATTTACTCCAGTTTCTATTAAGTTCCTCATCTCCATCTGAGAGTACCTCAGCCTGGACTTCATTGCTCAAATCACTATCAGCATTTTGGTCAAAACCATCCAACAAATCTCTAAGAAATTCCAAACTTTCCCACATCTGTCTGCCTTCTTTTGAGCCTTTCAAACCATTCCAAACTCTGCTTGATACACAATTCCAAAGTCACTTCCACATTTTCAGGTATCTTTATACTAGTACCCCACTCTAGGTACCAATTTTTTGTGTTAGTCCATTTTCACACTGCTATGAAGAACTACTTAACACTGAGTCATTTATTTTTAAAAAGAGGTTTAATTGGCTTACAGTTCTGCATGGCTGGGGAAGCCTCAGGAAACTTAAAATCAAGGCAGAAGGTGAAGGAGAAGCAAGCACATTCTTCATAGGGTGGCAGGAGAGCAAAAGCATGAAGGAGGAAGTACTACAGTTTTAAACTATCAAATCTCATGAGAACTCACTCATTATCATGATGACAGCAAGGGGTAAGTCAACCCCAAGAATTCAGTCATGTCCCATGGGCCCCACAACCAACACATAGGGGTTACAATTCAAGATAAGATTTGGGTGTGATACAGAACCATTCCTGCTTTCCCACCTCACACACCCATTAACCCTCCTAGCCTCTGGTAGCCATTCTTCTACTCTGTTTCCATGAGTTCAATTGTTTTGATTGTTAAATCTCACAAATAAATGAAAACTTGTGAAATTTGCCTTTCTATGCCTGGCTGATTTCACTTAACATAAAGATGTCTAGTTCCATCCATGTTGTTGCAAATGCCTGAATCTCATTCTTTTTATGGCTAAATAGTACTCCATTGTGTATAAGTATCACATTTTCATTATCCATTCATCTGATGACAGACACTTAGGTTGCTTCCAAACCTTGGCTATTGTGAACAGTGCTGCAACAAACATGGGAGTAGAGATACCTCTTTGATATATGAATTTATTTTATTTTAAATATATAATCAGCAGTGAAGGAATCACACTACCTGACTTCTACGTATATTACAAGGCTACAGTAACCAAAACAGCATGGCACTGTTACCAAAACAGACATATAGACCAATGGAACAGAACAGAGACCTCAGAAATAACACCACACATCTACAACCAACTGACCTTCGACAAGCTGGACAAAAACATGCAATGGGGAAATGATTCTGTATTTAATAAATGATGCTGGGAAAACTGGCTAACTGTATACAGAAAACTGAAACTGGACCCCTTCCTTACACCTTATACAAAAATTAACTCAAGACAGATTAAAGGCTTAAATGTAAAACCAAAAACCATAAAATCTCTTGAAGAAAACCTAGGCAATACCATTCAGGACACAGGCATAGACAAAGACTTCATGATGAAAACACCAAAATCAATCGCAACAAAAGCCAGAATTGACAGGGGATCTAATTAAACTAAAGAGCTTCTGCACAGCAATAAAAAAGACTATCATCAGAGTGAACAGGTAACCTACAGAATGGGAGAAAATTTTTGCAATCTACCCATCTGACAAAGGTCTAATATCTAGAATCTACAAGGACCTTAAACAAATTTACAAGAAAAAAAACTAAACCCCATCAAAAAGTGGGCAAAGGATATGAACAGACACTTGTCAAAAGAAAACATTTATGTGGCCAACAAACATATGAAAAAGCTCCACATAACTGATCATTAGCGAAATGCGAATCAAAACCACAATGAGATACAATCTCATGCCAGTCAGAATGGTGATTATTAAAAAGTCAAGAAAAAAATAGAAGGTAGCAAGGTGGTGGAGAAATAGCATTTACACTGTAAATGCTGTCCCATCAGCATTTACACTGTTGATGGAAATATAATTTGGTTCAACCACTGTGAGAGACAGTTGGCGATTTCTCAAAGATCTAGAACCAGAAATACCATTTGACCCAGCAATTGCAATACTGGGTATATGCCCAAAGGAATACAAGTTATTATCCAATAAGGACAAATGTACAGGTATGTTTATTACAACACTATTTACAATAGCAAAGACATGGAACCAACCCAAATACCCATCAATGATAGACTGGATATAAAAAAATGTGGTACATATACACCATGGAATACTATGCAGCCATAAAAAGGAATGAGATCATGTTCTTTGCAGGGACATGGATGAAGCTGGAAGCCATCATCCTAAGCAAACTAAGACAGGAACAGAAAACAAACACTGCATGTTCTCACTCATAAGTGGGAGTTGAACAATGAGAATACCTGGTCACAGGAAGGGAAACAACACACACTGGGGCCAGTCGTGGAGTGGGAGGTGAGGGGAGGGAGAGCACTAGGACAAACAGCTAATGCATGCAGGGCTTAAAACCTAGATGACAGGCTGATATGTTCAGCAAACCACCATGGCACACGTATACCTATGTGATAAACCTACACATTTGCACTTGTATCTTGGAACTTAAAGTAAAATTTGTATATAAATATATACACAGCAGTAAGATTGCTGGATTGCGTAACAGATCTATTTTCAGTTTTTTTAAGGAACTTCCAAACTGTTCTCCATAGTGACTGTACTAATTTACATTCCCGCCAACAGTGTACAAGGGTTCTCTTTTCTCCACATCCTCACTGCCATTTGTTCTTGTCTGTCTTTTGAATATAAGCCATTTTAACTGGCCTAAAATGATATCTCATTGTAGTTATGATTTTCATTTCTCTAATGACCCTTGATGTTGAGCATCTTTTTTATATCCTGTTCACCATTTGTATGTCTTCCTTTGAGAAATGTCTATTCAAACCTTTTACTCAAGTTTTTTCTTTGATTATTTGCTTTTCTCCTATAGAGTTGAGTTCCTCATATGTTATGGTTATTCATTCCTTGTCAGATGGGTAGTTTGCAAATATTTTCTCACATTTTGTGGGTTGTCTCTTTACTTTGATGACTGTTTCCTTTGCTGTGCAGAAGCTTTTTAACTTGATGTAATCCCATTCATCCCTTTTTGCTTTGGTTGCTTGTGCTTGTAGGGTATTTTTCAATAAATTTTTGCCTGCACCAATGTGCTGGGGAGTTTTGCCAATGTTTTGTTATAGTAGTTTTGTAGTTTGTTGTATTAGATTTATGTCTTTAATTCATTTTGATTTGATTTTTATATGATGAGAGCTAAAGATCAAATTTAATTCCTCTGCACGTGGATATCCAGTTTTCTCAGCACCATTTATTGAAGCAACTGTCTTATCATATGTATATTCTTGACAACTTGGTAAAAAAAATGAGTTCACTTTAGATGTATGGATTTCTTCCTGGGTTCTCTATACTCTTCCATTGGCTTATGTGTCTGTTTTTAAGCCGGTACTGTGCTCTTTTAGTTACTATAGCTCTGTGATATAATTTGAAGTCAGGTGATGTGATTCCTCCACTTCTCTTCTTTTGCTTGATATAGCTTTGGGTATTCTGGTTCTTTTGGGGTTTCGTATAAATTTTAGGATTGTTTGTCTATTTCTATAAAAATGGTCATTTGTACTCTGACAGGGGCTGCATTGAATCTACAGTTTGATTTTGGTAGTATAGACACTTTAATAATATTGAATATTCCAATTCTTTAACATGGATTATTTTTCTATTATTTGTGTCATCTTCAATTTCTTTTATCAGTGTTTTATAGTTTTCATTGTAGAGATTTTTGACTTATTTCATTAATTTCTAGGTATTTAATTTTATGTGTAGCTATTGTAAATGCGATTACTTTTTTATTTCTTTTTCAGACTGTTCACTGTTGGCATATAGAAATGTTACTAATTTTTTATGTTGATTTTGTATCCAGCAAATTTACTGAATTTATCCATTCTGATAGTCTTATAGTGGAGTCTTTAGGTTTTCCTAAATATAAAATTATATCATCTGCAAAAAAGGATAACTTGACTTCTTCCTTTTCAACTTGGATGCCCTTTGTTTTTTTCCTTTTGTCTAATTGCTCTGGCTAGGACTTAATTATTTTCCGCTTTCAAAATGTTAGATGAAACAGCTATTCTTAGCATGACACAGGGATCACAATAGTTACACTGCTGATGTAGATTAATGGCACAATTATTAGCCAATAGTGCTTGGCAATTAGTGTGGAGCATGGGATGCCTAATCTGCCAATGGAGTCATAGAACAGCCTATCAGGGGATTTGTGAAGACGTAACAGTGACTTTCAATAAAGTCTAGAAACTAAGTGCACATTTTCTTCTCTTACCTCACCTTTCAATGATTCTCCTATATTCAACTAATATAAAAACTAAGAATGGAGCGTACCTGATTGTGTTATAGGATCATCAAGGGCTGATATTTTTTAATGGTTGAATTTGAAAAAATTTAAAGACAATGTTTTTAGCAGCATAATTTTTACCTATTCTATAAATATTTGTTGAATAAATGAATATTTTTCCTATCTATCAACTGCCACTATGTAAAGATAAAACACGTTTATTTTCAAAATAATTAGAAAGTTGAGAGAAGACTCATACCTTCTTTATCTGATTTCTTGTGTCTTGACTTCCAAGAACAATTCAACTGAAATATATTTCTACAGATGTATGTACATATAATGTGTATGTATATATGCAATATGTTTTGAAATATATATATATATATACTTAATTTTTAAAGAAGAATCCATGTGATTTATGTGAATTTTGAATTTGATGGCATTTCTTTAGACATTGGCTATTATATGTCTCTATAATTGCGGAAAACATAACAGCAGCTACTCTGATACGGTGGTGGTGTTTTTTTCGTTTGTTTGTTTCTTATTTTTAAACTTCCATCTTCCTTTTCTGGTATGTTACAGTGTTATAATTAGGACCATGTTGCCCATTCTATCTCTCCCCTAGATTAGTTGCAGATTGAAAACCATATATAAGCCTGAAACTATATTTCATCAAAGAATGCCAACAAACAAAGTTAGCATTGATGGTAGTAATACCATGATTACCTCAGACAGATGGCTGATATTACTCTGTCTCTAAACATATTTTCACTTGCTCCTTTACATACTAATTTCTTACTCCCTTTAGTGTGATCTGGTTGGTCTATCTATACTTATGACCTTAATTTTCATGTCTTTTTCATTACGTTGTAATTTTACTTACCCAATTTCCTCAAAGATTCAACTTCTCTGTTAATGGCCAAACAAATGATGGTGAAAACTTCTCTAATTTTAGGAGTATTCCTTAACAACTTATAGTGGTTTTATAGGAACATTAAAAAAAGGGATTATACCTGACAGAGCATCCATGCCCATAATTTAAAACCACTCCAAGCGAAAATGTAGTTTAAACAAATATTAAGTGGCAAAACCAACCAGCCAAACAAAATTTTATTCTACCAAGCATTTTTGACATAGAAGTTACAGGCCAACATGCAAACTGTGATGAGCTATTGAATTCAAAATTAAATCATTGTGTTTTCAGTACAGTGTGCAGCCAAAATAAGAAATTAAGTTTTATGGAAGCTAGCAAACCTTCTAAAATAAAACCACATAGTTTTGCACTGAAGGATACTGAAACAAGAAAATTCATGGAAAGTAAGAAAGATTTCAGGGAGAAATGATGAAACAAGCACAAAAAAACATAGACACTTAAAATTACTTATAATTTGGTGAAATCCAACAGCCAGCAGAGCAGCTTGAAAACTTAGGCAAATAAAGTCTTTGATGCCATTTTAAGCACTGATTAACCAGCTAGCTACAGAAAGCCTTTAATGCAATAAGACAAAACAATTTCCCAAAGCAATCAATCAAACATTTTATAAGAAGCACATTTTTCTAAGTTGTTAAGATCCCTGGCTGGAACCCATATATATGGTTTTTGTTATTTTCAAAAGATTTCCATAGTTGAAGGTCAACAAAATTTATAAAATTTTAAAGAAAACAACAACAAAACAGATTTTGGTATTTTTTTAATTAACTTTTATTTTGAGGTCGGGATATGTGTACAAGTATGTTACATAGGTAAACTTGTGTCACTGGGGTTTGTTGTACAGATTATCCTTTCACCCAGGTATTAAGCCTAGTATCCATTAGTTATTTTTCCTTATCTTCTCCCTCCTACTGCCCTTCACCCTCTGATAGGCCTTAGTGTCTGTTGTTCCCCTCTATATGCCCATGTGCTCTCATCATTTACTTCTCACTTATAAGTGAGAACATGTGGTACTTGGTTTTCTGTTCCTGCATTAGTTTGCTAAGGATAATGGCCCCCAGATCCATCCATGCTCCTGCAAAGGACATGATCTCATTCTTTTTATGGCTTCATAGTATTCCATGGTGTATATGTATGATATTTTATTTATCCAGTCTACTACTGATGGGCATTAAGGTTGATTCCATGTCTTTGCTATTGCAAATAGTGCTGCAATAAACATACAAATACATGTGTCTTTATGGTAGAACAATTTATATTCCTTTGGGTATATACCCACTAATGGGATTGGTGGGTCAAATTGTAATTCTGTTTTTAGCTCTTTCATCAAAACATTTTATGTTTCTTCTCCTGAAGGGGCTATTTCTAAATATTTTTATTCCACACACATAACAGGATGCTTTTTCCCATAGTAAGACTTTTTCATACAAACACTTAATTTTCAACAAGTCCTGAATGACTGGTTTCCTTTAGCCAATTGCTTCAAGGAGAAACAGCCATGTCCTCCTAAAGAACATCAATATTTGAGATATTGAAGAGGATCTGGAAGAGATGGAAGCAAAAGCACAAAATAAAAAGAAAGCAAAACTAATAGAATAAACTGGAAAATTTAGAGTAGGTCCCAAAGTAGTCTTTTGTCTGTCCAGATATCATTTAATGAATCATTAAAAATAAACTGTATTTTAATTTTCTGAATATATAAGACTGTATCCTTGAGGGAGTCAATAAACTAAATAAATAGGTACAACTGATGTTTTTCGCGATACATAATCTTGAATTGGAAAGGGTAGAGCTAGGCCACCATAAAGGAGCCAGGGGATCTTTGCAGCTTAAATTGAGTTTTAATCAAAAACTTCCCTTGGAAAGCTGAGATAACGAGCTTCAGAGAGTCATATAGTACAGAGAGAAAAACTACCAACCTACCATGAAAAGAATTTCCAAAGTACCCATTTGAATTTTGTTTTTAATCTGGTTTGAAGCAGCACCTTCTCATCTTTTAACCAGGACCCCTTCTACTGTCACATCTATTCGATTTTTTTGTCATACCACCAATTGCAACACACAACACACATCCATAAAAACCCACAGGAAGCCAGGCATGGTAGCGTGAGCCTGTAGTATTAGCTACTAGGACTACTGTAGAGGAGGAGGCAGAAGGATCACTTGAGCCTGGGAGTTCAAGGTTGTAGTACACAACGAGCACATCTGTTAATAGTCACTGTACTCCAGCCTGGGCAACACAGTGAGCCCTGTCTCAACAACAACAACAACAACAACAAATACCTACAGGTACACATACACACAATTATATAATTTATTGTCACTTGGCAATAAATAAAAGGAAGAAGAGAAAAATTATAGGTGGTTACACGACTGTCTACAGTGCTGAGTATCTTGATGAATTTGAAATGCTCGGTTAATTAAAACATTTCAAAACAGCTAGATATTGGATGTCACTGAGATAAAATATTCAGAGATTTCTGTCACAGCCACAACAAGAGGCATAACATTTTCTTTAAATGAATGCACAGGCTAAGAATCATTTCTTCAAATGAACACTGAGCAAGGCCACACTTCATAAAACTGGAAAGACAAGATACCTCTAATAGATATTCTTTGACAAGCATATGTTTACTTTGATTCTTTGAATTCCCTTTTAGCTATTTCCCACGTAGTCGTTACTTGGATGGTGAGGAAAACAGTAACAAAAATAGACTATTTGTGCTCAGAATTCCATATGCCTAACTTGAGTTGAAAGAAGTTTTATATTTAAAGAAATAATCTGAGCCCATTAAAATTTCATTAGGTAATATTGTGACTATCAGTATTACATTCCCAAAGTTTACTCTGCCAGACTTTTTTGAAGGTAAACACAACTTGGAAAAAAGAAAAAAAGCCATGAGCGAATTGGGTATGGGAAATATTGTAATCGATCACCACTCCCTTAACAGCATTATCTGTAGGTCCACTCTTTCTAATTTCAGGTTAAAGGGGAGAATTTCAACATAGACTTTCCAGACCTTGTTATTTGGGTTAACATCATCTCTATTTAGTATTCTGTTTTTCCTTCAAATGACCACATTGGAATGAACAAAAATGTAGGCCGAGTATGGTGGCTCACACCTATTATTCTAGCACATTTGGAGGCCAAGGCAGGAGCATTGTTTGAGCTCAGGATTTCAAGACCAGCCTGAGCAATATAACAAGACCTGTCTCTACTACAAATTTTAAAAAAATTGGCCAGACATGATGACACGTACCTGTAGTCGCAGCTACTTAGGAGGCTGAGGCAGGAGGATCTGAGCCCAGGATTTCCAGGTTGCAATGAGCTATGATGCACTCCAGCCTGGGTGACAGAGTGAGATCTTCTTTAAAAAAGATAAATAAATAAATAAATAAATAAATAAAGTAATGTAGTCTAAGAGTTTTGGGGAGAGGCTATCCCAATTTTTTTTTCTTTCATTTGGATGCTGATTACACTATACATAAACTTTGTAAAAATTCATTGTTATGTGCTTATGATTTCGACACAATTGAATATATATGTGACTGATCAAACATTTACAATGTACTTGCAGCTCTTAAAAGGTAAGGTAATATATATAAGGGACTTAATAATGTATGGTCAAAGAAGAGATGTTCATCAAATAGTCAGCTATTATTCTGCAGAGCTACCAATATATAGCTATTTTGTGTACTTTAAGAAAGAGTATGAATTTGAGGACTATCTATTTCTCCCTCCTAGTTGTATGGTATGGATAAACCCAGGTCCATAGCGGGGAAGTATTTGTTAAAAATAGCACAATTGTTTAAAAAATCGGGTTATTCAATTTTTAGCCCACTGGTTGTTCTGCTACATGATACTTCTAGTCTAAATGATTATCAATTTAACACAACTGCAATATGTGGATATGACCAAACCGATTATAAAGTATGTATTGTAGGAATAAGGCATTAGAGAGCTCTTAGCAAAGTGCTTTCAGATGTACTTTACAAATAAGGAAACTGAAGCTCAGAGAAACGAAGCAATTTGCTCAACATCATGAAGTATTAACTAGTGGAGTTAGGTGGGATTCAATTCCAGGTCTTTAAGACTTCAAAGCCTGAACACTCCTCTGCAACATGCCTCTTGAGCATGGTATAATTTTGTCAATTAACACTTGAGTTATGTTGATAGAAACACTAAAACAACTCATTAAATTTTAATCAATTCAATTAGTTGGTTGCCAATCAGCTTGCTTGACCAATGTTGGACTGACACTTGACACACAAATGCTTTACCCATAAAAATACTTTTCCTACTCTCCTTGCTTCTCCTTGCGTTTTCAAAAATAGGGTTCTATTTACATTTCAACCTGTCCCTTGTTGAGAGTAATATTAAAATTCTGTTAGAATTTTTGCTTCTATATGAGATTCCTTTCACTGCAATTTCCATACTTCTGTTAAACATTTGTAGTATTTTGTACCTTATATTGCCACAAAGATGATACTACTGCATGTGTTCTTCTTTGATACTTTCAATCCACATTCACTGACATCAAGTTTTAATGGCTGTATCAAAATATCATTATTTGATAAGGTAGAGTGTAGTTTCTATATATAACAAAGCAATATGACACTAAAATGGATGACACTTAGAGTGATAATATTCTGGTTTCACTCTCAACCTTCTATTTTTTGCTCAATTAATATACGCATTAGTTAGAAGTCTCAGAGCCTATTTTTCAATAGCACTATAAACAAAGCATTCCTGACATCTTCTACGGGCCTACTATGTAAAAGTGCAACACAGAGGATCAAATATCTATGAAACCATTTAAACTTTCATCTTCCTTATTTATGTTTTCTATTTATTTAAAAGGTTTATTAAACTGGAATGTCACAAAAGTTATCCAGCTAAAATATATTGTGTTAAAGGTCAAGAAAGACAATTTATTTTCCATACATTAATTGCTTTAAAATTATTTAAGATGTCGGAACATTTCAATTTTCCTAACTAGGAGCAGTGTGAAATGTATTAGATCTCTGAGAAGTCTAACAATATGAGAGTATTATAGATATAATGCGAAAATAAGTTACTTATTGTTTATTTTCTGATTTCCAAGACAGGACCAACATCCATGATCAGGAGGAAATAGAGCCTTCTGCAGTGAAACTGTTCAAACATATAGTACAGAATGAATTAGCAATTTTTAAATTTAAAACATCATATTACTAATGCACCAATTATTATTCCTTAAAATTATATGATGTTTTCACTTTTCTCCAGGTTATTTTGTTGTCCAGTATTTTATCTGCTATTTACACATCCCACTGAGATAAAAAGATTATTACATTTATTTTGTACACTGAAAAGCTAAGACAGTAAGATAACAAATGAATTGACTGAATCTAAGTGAAATTTAGATTAGACACTATTTTTTTGCAGCACCAAATTATTTTTGCTATTTGCTTTTCCTACCAAGAAATAAGTGATCAATGGATGTAGGCTTTGTCCACAAGGAAAAGTGGGGATTGCAGTAATCTGGACTCCCATAATTAGCTTCACAGATTCAAAGAGCACCTACACCTTACTAAATCAAATACAAAAAGAGGAGAAGCTATCTTTTCTTTTGATGCTTTTTTCACCTTAATTTTATTTTTAACTGCATAATTGAACCAGAAAATACAGCATGATCTTCCAGTTATTTTTCCCATGGAGAATATCTGAGTTGAGACAGGAAGAAATTTTAAGAACACAGTGGGAAAGTTTAATTCCTTACTTGAATACAATATACTAATCTATATAAAACAGTAATCTCTTGGGGGAAAATAAGGCACCTTTATTATTACAGTAAATTAGCAACTTTGAAAGATCGCTTTAAGGGTCTCTTTTCTTAGAATTGTGTGCAGCTGACACATGCAAAATGGCCTAAGGCTGAAAAAGCATGAGTAATGTCCAGTCCAGGAATTAAGAAAGTTGTTGAGTTTCTTGTCAACATTTATTTCTAGGACTATACATGGACACACATTATTATAATAAAACGGTATTTTAAAAAACCTATTAATTCAAATTGTGTGAGTGTTAAAGTACGGTATTCAAAAACTTTACTGTTCAAAAATTAGAAATATGTGGTGTACAATAGAACATTTATACTTGTAAAATCCTGTTAAGCATGGTGGTTAATTATTTTGAAGTTTTTTATGATTAGTCTACCTAACTTTATTTTAATATTGTGGACTAGGGCTAAAAGTAGTAAACTGAACTTATCAATGGTCAATAATCACAATTTCACATTTATTTTAACATATGGCCCAGAACTAAGACTCTATGTTTCTTAGCAACTCTTCTCCTTGGCCAAAAATAATACTTTATATGTTTTAATATCTTAGATGTATAAATAGTTGTAGTTATACATATGTATCTAAAGGTACATAAAATTATAAATAAAAAAGCACTTCTTTCTCATGCAGTTTGAAAATCAGTTATTAATCAACTAGTATAATTTCTTTTTACACATAGAAAAGGATTAAGTCCAGAGTCTGTTATAATTTTCCTCTATCATATATTATAATAAAATTATATATAGTATATTATTATTTTATTCCATTATCTTATATCTTATTTGTATTTATTTATCCTATATTACTTTTATTCTTTAATGACCACAGAAAATTATTTTAGAAATTAATTTCTTTACCTTATCAACTTTCTTACACTTCCAGGGAAATCATCCTCTTAGTGGTATTGATCTTTTCCCCTCTAACTCAACACAAGTCCTTTTCATAATCTCCTTATCTCAATGGCCTCTTAAAAAGTATTATTTGGGAATTATTAATAATATTAGCAACAGACTCAAGAATATTGATTGGACTTTGCACTTGTAAATAAATATAAAACTTCCCTGAAATTGAAAATCTCTATTCCATTCTCAGCCTTTCAGACTTTTTAGGAAAGTCGACAAAATTCATGATTCTTTCAAGAGCAGGAAATCTATATAAAAAATACATACTTAAATTAGACATTTTTGAGATTTTAAATACCATCAGTAGATTCCACAGTTGTCAATTTTGATGCTCAAAAGTTTTAAAAAGTAAAGGAATTCACTTATTTTAAAGAATTTTGTAACATTTAATTCTGTATGTGCTGTTATGTAGCAAATATATGCTATCTAAACAGCAGAAAAAATAAAGACTTATTTGTTTATTTTGCTCAGTTATGAAAGGCAGTCAAGAAGTATCAGGTGATTAAAAGAAACCATAAATGTATAATAACACAGAAATTAACATAACCATATTCTGTACATGCCGTTCTGTTTAATTTACTTAAAAAAGAAGGTTTTTTTTTTTTTTTAGAAATACTAGGGTTGCTTACAGAAAAGTTAAGGTTATAATATTGAGGTGGTTTTATAGAAAATATGCAAATATAATTTGTAAATGTTTATGTATAACCTGATTCCTAATTTTCAGAAACTAGTTGCAAACTATTTTTAATAACATGTACCTGTCTCCATCTCCTTCAAGAAATTGACTATAACTTGATCACTTTCCTTACATTATATAGAAAATTGAATTGATTTTGAATACCCAAATCTAAGTCTATAATATGGATGTATTTATGAACAAAATAAAGAATTAAAACTGATTTTTTTAAATTAGCTTTCATTTTTAATACAGTAACTATAATGTAGAAATTGAGTATATTAACCTTATAGCAAGCCTATGTTGCTTAATAGGTATTGTGAGCAAAAGAGCAGGCATATACAGTTCAAAGAAAAATGCTGTTGGCAATGTTGTTTCTTGAGGGATTCTTGAGAAAATTACCGATTGTGTAAATGCACAAACAGGTATCCTTGTGCAGATTGAGATTAGAGAACTGTACATTTGGATTGAGATATAGATGTTTATATTGTTAAGGTTTATTGCATGAAAATGTTAGCTCTATTCAGATCTATACATCAAAGCAAAAGTCTGAGTGACTGAAAAGAAACCTGCATTCATCACAGTCATTTTGTTATAATTCTCTAGCTTACTCAATAGAATTTCTATGTTTCTATGAAACTCTGACTCAGACCTACCTGCTCCAAAAATTTGGGGAAATTATGTTCTTCCATTTAGACCATGTCGTGGAAGATAAAATCTTTGGGGTCATAATGTCTTGTGAGAAACTTAGTGTAAATATATCATAGAAAGGATTATTTTAGGTCAGGGAAAATCTAAGAGTCTCACTTTTCAGCTCCACAAAATTTATTGAACATTTCCATTATCTGTGTGATTTCTAACCTATTAAAAGCCTTACTCTAAACAATATGTTAGTTTCTGTTTCTTCTCTATGTAAATAAGAATATTTTCATTGTAAGGACAATTTGCAAAGCCTGCATTTTAACCATTTTATTGAGGTATTATTAACAGAAAATAGATGGTACAAGTTTATATATATATGTGTGTATGTATGTGTATATATATATGCACACACAGGTGTGCATACAGGTATACATACACACATATATATGTGTGTATGTGTGTGTATATATATATATATATACACACACATACACACACACACACAGACCTGTGAAATCATCACCACCTCTAGGTTATTCCAGGTATTGGACACATACAAACTAGTTTAAATTGGTTAATGGTGACTATGTCCAAAAAGGAGAGAAGAATAAGGAATGGTCAGAAAGAATATTTGAAGAATTAATGGCCAAAACCTTCTCAAATTTGATGAAAGGTGTCACACTTAAGAAGTTCAATATTTTCAATGAAGAATAAACACAAGTATTTCCACACCAAGATACATTATAATCAAACAGTTGAAACTCAATGATAGTGACTCTGAAAAGAACCAGGAGACAATTGACTTGTACAAAGAGATATACCTAATGTAAATGACGAGGTAATGGGTTCAGCACACCAACATGGCACATGTACACATATGTAACAAACTTGCACGTTGTGCACATGTACCCTAGAACTTAAAGTATAATAAAAAAATAAGCTTTCCATCTAATTTCTCAGCAGAAATCATAGAGGAAAGGAGGCAGCTGAATGATATTTTCAAAGTCCTGAAAGAAAAATATCTGTCAACCAATAGTTCTACATTAAGCAAAAACTATTTTTCACATTTCTCTAGTAGACCTGCCCTTCGAGAAATGCTAAAGGGATGCCATCAGCCTGAAATGGAAGCTCGCTAGACAGTAACTCAAAAAACAATAATTATAAGTCTACATTAATGGACACACAATGTATAAAGTGTGTACTTTTTGACAAGAAAAGCATAAAAAGGGAATAGATCTGCACAGAACCAGGGACTTTGTATAATATTGAAGCTACGTTGGTATTTTTTCAAACTAGATTGTTAAAAATTTAAGATATTAGTTGTAGTAACTAGAATAAGCCCAGAATATTCCCAGAATAACCACTAAGAACATACCTAAAAAAATAAAGAAAACAAATAGTGGAATAAAATAATACACCACAAAAATTAAACGCAAAAGATGGCAGTAATGGAGAAATTGAGAACTAAAAAGATGTAAGACATATAGAATACAATAGAAAATTGGCCTAAATCTGTTTTTATCAGCAATTA
Organism: Symphalangus syndactylus; assembly: GCF_028878055.3. NCBI lineage: Eukaryota > Metazoa > Chordata > Mammalia > Primates > Hylobatidae > Symphalangus > Symphalangus syndactylus. The sequence goes on from NC_072447.2 coordinate 99,995,067, forward strand.
AATTAACTATAAATGAATTAAATGCTCCAATTAAAGACAAAAACTAGTAAAACGAATTAAAAACATGACTTAATAAATGCTGCTTACAATGGACTAACTTAAATCTAGAGACACTAATAGATTGAAAGTGAAAAGATGGATAAATATACTCCATGAAAATAGCAACCAAAGAAAGCTGGCATGACCACACTATATCAAATTAAATAGACTTTAAAACAAAAGATGTTACTAGGAATAAATGTTGACATTTTGTAATGATAAATGGTCAATCAAGAAGATACAACAATCATAAACATATATACACCTAATTATGGTGCACCAAAATACAGGCAACAGACACTGACAGAAATGAAGATCAAGAGAGACCATTCACTGAAAATAGTTGGAGACCTTAATAGCCTACTTTCAAGAATGGATGGAAAACTAGGCAAATATTAATAAGAAACTGGAAGACTGGAACAATTATAGAAACCAATAGATCTAACAGACATCTGGAGAACACTCCACCCAACAACAGAATATACCTTCTTTTAAAGTGGACATGAAAAATTCTAGAAGATAGACGATATGATAAAACAGACTATGTACTATAAAACAAACCTCAATAAATTTAAAAGTTAAAAATTATACAAAGTATGCTCTCCAACACAATGAAATGAAACTAGAAATCAGTAGCAGAAAGAAATTTGCAAAACTCATAAATTAAACAAAATATTTCTAAATTGCTAATGAAATCAGATGGGAAATTATAAAATAAACGCAATTATAAAATAATCTGAGAAGGAAAATGAAAACACAATATATAACTTATAAAATGCAGCTAAAGCAGTGATTAGAGAGAAATTTATAGCTTTAAATGTCTGTATTAAGAAAGAAGAAAATAAGTTAAGTCAATAATCTAAACTCTTATCTAAAGAAAGTTCAAAAAAGAAAACTATACCTAAAGGAAGCATAATGAAGAAAAAAGTAAATATTAAGGCAAAGATAAATGAAAAAGATAATAGAAAAACAATATAAACAATTCATTAAACCAAAAGTTGTTTCTTTGGAAATATCAATAGAATTGACAATCCCTTAAGTAGATTGACTAAAGAAGAAAAAAAGAGAAGAGACTTGATTTATTAAAATCAGAACTTGAAGTGGAAATATTATTACCAATTTTACAGATATAAAAAGGATTATGTGAGCACTGTTAAGCTATTGTAGACCCACAAATGGAATAGTGTAGAGTAGACAAATTCCTTGAAACGCAATTTAACAATAATTAATCACGCAGAAACAGAAACTCTGAACAGAACTATAACAAATAAAGAGATTGAACCAGTAATCAAAAACCTCCAAACAAAGGGAAGCCCAGGAATGTATGATTTTACTGGCGAACTTTACCAAAACTTTAAAGGAGAATTATTTCCCATCCCATCCTTCTAAAACTTTTTCAAACAATAGGAGAGGAGGAAACATCCATTTTATGAGGCCAGAATTACATTGATACTGTGCTATCCAAAGACACCACAGGAAAACAAAAATATAGACTGTTATCCCTTATAGATACAGATGAAAAATTCCTCAACAATATATTTGAAAATTAAGCCTAGCAGCATATGAAAAGGATTATACACTGTGATCAAGTAGGATGTATCCCTACTTGGAGGAATGCAAGTGAGTTTCAACATACAAAGGTCAATCAACACAGTTTAGGAGAACTTATGTTAAACCACATTATTGCCAACTTGTCATGTGAGACTTTTTAATTTTAGTCATTCTAATAGGTGTGTAGTGATATTGCATAGTATTTTTAATTTGCATATCTGTAATAACTAATGCTTTTGAACATCTTTTTATAGGTTATATTTTCTTTGATAAAGAATCCATTCAAATCTTTTTTAGTTTTTCATTGTTGTTTTTCCCCATTATCATCAATCGAGTCCTTAAAGTTCATTGTATATTCTAGGACTAAGACATCTTATCTAATATATACTTTGTGGCTTGCCTTTCATTCCTTTGAAGGCATCTTTCAGAGAGAAGTTCTTAATATTTTTAAGTCCAATGTTTTGTTTTTTAGTAGATCATGACTTGGGTGTCATATCTAAAAAAAATTTGCATAATCCAAGGACACAAAGATTTCTGCTGTGAATTTTCTGTGAGTTTTATAGTTTTAGGTTTTAAATTTTAATCTGTGATCCATTTTGAGCCTATTTTGGCCTATGGTTTGAGTTACAAGTTGATGTTCACTTACTTTGTGTATATATACTAAATTGTTCCAGCCCTATTTATTGAAACAGTCACTATTTATTCAGTAAATTGTCTTTTTGCCTTTGTCTAAAATCAGTTTTTAAGGTATATTCAGATCTATTATGTTTTCCACTAACACACTTTTTGCTTTATTACAGTAATACCACACAGGCTTGATTAATGTAATAAATCCTTAAAACAGATATTATTATTATTCCTTCAAATTTGTTCTTCCTTTTTGAAGTTCTTTGACTATTCCAGTTCTTGTGTATTTTCATGTAAATTCAATATTAGTTTATCAAATTGACACACACATAAATGAGGCTTTATTTCATCTTCATTTTACATAGGGTATTGTATGTAGGTAAATAATTCTAGGTTGACAGTTTTACTTTGAATTTCAGTAATTAAAGAGTTTGCTTTACTTTATTTGACTATAATTTCTCTTGGTGTGGTTGTCTTCAAGTTTCTTATTTGGTTTGTTGAACTTTTGGAATATGTATTAAAAATTTCCATGACTATTTCTACCACTATTTTTAATGACTCCCCCTCTCTTCCAAGTCGTTTGAGGATTTCAATTCTATGCATGTTATGCTGCTTGAAGTTGTACCGCAGTTTACTGATGCTGTATTTATTTTATTTTTATTTTTCTGCATGTTTCATTTTTTTCATGGTTTTTATTGTTAGGTGCTCGACTTTACTAACATTTTCTTCTGCTCTGTCTAATATAACATTAGTACAATTCAGTGCCTTGCTTATATCAGACATTGTTATTTTCCTTTCTAAAGTTCTGTTTGGATATTTTACATATCTTTCATTTCTCTACTTAACATTTGAACATACGCAATACCGTTATAACTGTATTAATAACCTTGTTTGCTAATCAAGTTCTGGGATTTTCAATTTATTGAATATTCTCTTCATTATGGGTACTAATTTTCTGCTTCTTTACGTTACTAGTACTCATTGATTGGATGCACTACATCGTGAATGTTATCTTGTTGAATGCTAGATATATCTGCATTTCTAAATATATTATTGAGCTTGGTTCTAACCTGGAATTAAATTACTTGGAAACAGTTTAGTCTTTTTAGATGTTGTTTTTAGCATTTGGTAGGCTGAATCAGAGCAGCATTTAGGCTATCGATAATCATTGCCTACTGCACTGAGACAATATGCTTCTGGGTACTCAAATCAATGCCATATGTATTATGAGATTTTTCAGTCAGGCTTGTGGGAACAGGCACTACTTCTGGCCCTGTGCAAATTCTCTGTACTTTCTTTATAATAATTTCATATTAATCTTTACCCAGACTCACCTGGTGCCCTCACATACCTGTTGTGATAAGTTTTGTGCTGAATGCCCAAGGAAGGCCTTTCATAGTGTTCTCTTTCTGTCAAAATAACTCCTCTCTTGTACTCTGTCCTGTGAGTTTTAGCCACCTTGACCTCCCCAAGCTCTCAGATATACGTTTTTATTTACACAAAGATTCTAGTAGGCTCCACCTGAGATCCAACCTCCCTCTGATGTATCCCAGAAACAATCTCATAGCAGTAAACCAAGGCAATTATAGTGCTCACTAAATGTATTTTCTGTCTCTCATGGATCACAGCCCTTCACTGCCTGATAACCAGTGTCTTGAAAAACATTGTAACACACATACATACACACACACACACACACGCATGCAAACATACATATATGCATATATTTGCTTCCGTGTGTGTATGTGTGTTACAATTACATATATATATAATGTGTGTGTGTGTATGTTTGTGTATGTATGTATGTTTGGTGAGAATAAATATAGTTCCTGTTACTCAATTTTTGCTGGAACCATAACCTTTAATGCTGCATTGTAAGAACTTTATTCTAAACCAGACACAAAATGAACTAAAATAATTTTTATTCTCCATAAGCATCCTCTCACATTGACACATGGAGATGACATAGTCATTGGATATTTGATATGGTTTGACTGTGCCCCCACCCAAAATCTCATCTTGAATTGTAATCCCCATAATCTCCGCGTGTCAAGAGTGAGACCAGATAGAGGTGATTGAATAATTGGGGTGGTTTCTCCCATCCTTTTCTCATGATAGTGAGTGAGTTCTCATGAGATCTGATGGTTTTATAGGTGCTTGGCAGTTCCTCCTGCATTCATTCTCCTTCCTGCTGCCTTGTGAAGAAGGTACATTGCTTCCCCTTCACCTTCCACCATGATTGTAAATTTCCAGAAGCCTCCCCAGCCATGATGAACCGTGAGTCAATTAAACCTGTATCCTTTATAAATTGCCCACTCTAGGGCAGTTCTCTATTTCCGTGGGAAAACAGACTAATACAATATTTCAATGCCCTTCAATCAAAGATCACCAGGAACACACATATAGTAGAACAATTTGGGTTTATTACTCATTGCAGCAAGGGTGAAAACACACCCTCTGGAACCACGAAGTGTCTCATAGGTTTGCTTGGTTTAGCAAATAAAAATACAGAATACCCATTTAAATTTGAATTTCATATAAATTATGAAATTTTATTATAAATGTGTTCCATGAAATATTTGTAACAGAATTATACTAAAAACATATTTGTTTATCTGATATGCACATTTCAGTAAACATCCTGTATTTTATTTAACAATTCTAGTCTCAGTAGGAGGATGTCAGAAAAGACTTGCTGAAAGATTTAGGGTCTTATTAGGTGTTGTGAGGTTGAGTCAGGTGATTAAGGAAGTGGGACTATGCTCCCCATTAGATGTTCTCAGTAACTAAAGATCATTCGATGATGGAGTATTTTTTAATAAATCAAATTTATAGAGAGGAGAGACAAGAAGAAAGATAAAACTGTCATTAGTATATGTATTAGGGTTCTCTAGAGGGACAGAACTAATGGAATATATATATATATATATATATATATATATATAGTATTAACTCACACAATCTTAAGGTTCCACAATAGGCCATGTGCAGGCTGAGGAACAAGGAGAGGCAGTCTGAGTTCCAAAACTGAAGAACTTGGAGTCCCACGTTCAAGGGCAGAAAGCATCCAGCACGGGACAAAGATGTAAGCTGGGAGGCTAGGCCAGTATCTCTTTTCACATTTTTCTGCCTGCTTATATTCTAGCTATGCTGGCAGTTGATTAGATTGTGCCCACCCAGATTAAGGGTGGGTCTGCTTTTCCCAGCCCACCGACTCAAATGTTAATCTCCTTTGGCAACACCCTCACAGACACACCCAGGATCAATACTTTGTATCCTTCGATCCAATCAAGTTGACAGTCAGTATTAACCATCTCAGTATAGGACCAGCAGTCAGTCATGTTAGCCAGGTGTGGTATGCAGAATGGTCCCCTAAAGATGTCCACTCCTACGTTTGATCCCTGGATCCATCTAACATGTACCTTGTATGGCAAAAAGGACTTTTCAGATGTAATTAAGGTCATGGATCTTATGAAGATCCATAGAATGTAGTGATTTGTAATTTTTCTGAATCACTAATTTAATTACTAATTGAATTAATAATTTAGTAGAGAATTTATCCTATATTATCCAGGTGAGTCTAGTCTAGTCACTCATAACCTTTTTTAAAAAGCAGAGAAGGCAGGAGTGATGTGGCAGAGGGGAAGTCAGAGAGATTTGAAGTCTGACTACTCACCATTGCTAAGTGGAGGATCACATGAAAATCATAAGAAACAGTGCAAGCAACCTCTAGGTGAAAAGAGCCCCTAGCTAACAGCCAGAAAAGAAAGCAGCCTCTCATTTTCATAAATGACAGAAACTGAGTTCCGCAAAAACCTGAATGAGGTTGGCAGCAGATTCTTCCCCCAGAGCCGCCAGAAGTGAATACAGCCCTGCCAAGACCTCAATTTCCATGTTGTGTTACAGCAAAAAATGCAGATAAGCTCTACTGCACCTGGACTTCTGATGTACAGAATTGTGCAATGATAAAGCTGATAAATTTGTGGTAATCTGTTGTGGCAAAAATAGAAAACTGATAGCCCAAGAGAAGTGTTTTGATATTTTATGGTTTGGGCATTTGTTTTTGTCTGGGCATTGACATGGTTATTGAGTGGTCTTGTTTTTATGTTGCTTCATCGTGGCCAGAGAGTGACATTGTCTAATGTGGATGCTCTGTGAAGTTGTTTATGTTCAATAGGAGAACATCAAGACTTTGTTGCAAATGGCAGGAAAACTTGTAATCACACCAAAGCCTAAATGGTAGTACCAGGGCAGTTTCTGGATATTAGGAGCTGATTTTTTTTTATTGTTGTTTAGATATATAAGTACTAAGCTACCTGCTAGAATTACGTATTCATGTCAACTTCAAAACGCATATGATTCAAATTAGTGATTCAGAGAAATTACAAATCACTACATGCTATGGCTCTACAGGCTACTCAAAACCATAAGTTAAATCTTCTAGTATCAAAGTATGCTGTTAACAAAACTGGATATATTTCAGGGAATGAAGGTTATTTTTCAATACTAAGTGTAGTTAGAATATAAAGTCCAACAGGGAAATTACTAGTACTAAAATGAATCCAGTCTAAAGATCAGGCTCTTAAAACCATTGATTCATATTTAAAAATCAATTTATTTATTCTTCACATGTAGTTAAAATTAGTTATTCTCATTTAGATCAAATACAGGTGAGTAAATGGGGGAAAATGTTATGTTTTAAATAGATATGTCATGGCCAATACCATTTCTTTAAGACACTAGAGGAAAATATGGTACTGAAGTACAGAAAGGCATGAAAATGTATTAGAATTATTGTCTCAGCTGTTTATTCATTATTACGTGTGGTAAATTGGTACTGAGTGATAGGGTGCTATAGGACTCATAGATTCACCATAAAGGCAAAAATTCTGCCCACATTATAACAATTACCAAAGGAAATCCAAATATTCCAGGTGCAGGTGATAACTTACTGGGGCCTTTAGATCAGTTCCAGAGTCATCATGCAATCTCTAAAGCTAAAGTTGGTTTTCTAAAATTCTCTTAGATTTAACTCAGTATTTCTGCCTAATCTCTGTGGAGTCAACCATAACCTCCAAAAACATTCTCATATTTGAGCGAAAGACAAATTCTTTATGCCAGATGCTTAGCTAATCTGGCGCCCAGTGTCTGGTTAACTGGAAGAATCACTACTATAGATGCTATATTTTCAGGCCAAGAAAGAGCAGATGAATTTGTTTTCAATGACATTTATGTTATTGTGACATATACTTAGAATAAATTGAAATACTCTAGATTCACTAAATAGTAATAATTATGAAATGTAATTAATTTTGTTTTTCACATCCAAAGTAGTTCTGACTGGAAACCTAAGAAAGTTATAAACTTAGAATAAAACAAAATTAAATTGATAAGAAAGTAAAGTAGCTGACATGTATTTTTGTAATACATATTTTTTCAATGAGATGCTAAATCCATTCAGGATAGCAAGTAGATATAGAGGAAGTATTAATGAGTTATTAATGTTATATTACAATATGTTTAGTCCTCAAATGACAGTATAGTCAACGAACAGACATTAATATTGGTAAGAATTTTCCTATCTTTCTAAGAAATTTTATTATCATGAAATATATAATAAAAAGAGGATCTACTTATTAAGTTGTGAGTGCATATTATGAAGATTTTTACCAATACCCATTTGATAATGAAAATAGAAACTAAGAAAAAATGCTTATATTTTTGTGTGACTATCCAGAAGATGAAGTTAAAAATGGAAAATCAATGATGATTAAGATGAAACCTTGGAAACTTACACACTTCCTGAAATCCTATGTGCCTTCCTTACTTAAGTGTTTAAAGTTGTAAGATAGACTTTCATAAGAAGAATTACCTTATCACTTAAGATTTTATAGCTGAGTGGGTAATTTAAACTAATTTTATTAACTGTTCATAAAATACAGATGTTCACATACTTTCTTAGTCCATTTAGGATATAACAAAATACCATAAACTGGGTAGCTTATTGTTGATCTAGACAACAAGAGAAGTGTATTTCTCACAGTTCTGGAGGCTGGAAAGTCCAAGATCAAGGTGGCAACAGATTCTATGTCTGATGAGGGCCTGTTTACTTATTCAAAGACAGTGCCTTCTGTGTCCATACGTGGTGGAAAGGTTTAGCTAGCTCTCTGGACCCTTGCATAAGAGCACTAATTCAATTCATTAGGGCTTGGTCCTCATGACCTAATTATCATCCAAAGTACCCAACTCCTGATACTATGATCTCAGGTATTAGGATTTCAACAAATGAATTTAGGGGAGAGGGACACAGATATTCAGACCACAGCACATACTGAATAAAATATTAAATTCTTTTTTTCTACTTTGTTAATGCCTTCTTGTTCTAAAATGCTTCTACTTGCTGGCTGATCAACTTCATTAAAAAAAAATAGTCATTCTGAAGAAGAGGTACAACCTTCCTTTTAGTGGAAAGTTTACAGAGGACATAAACCAAAAAAAGCTTTTAAAAGCCTCCCTCCCAACTCTTGCTTATTGAAGATTTTCATACTTTACTCCATATAGTATCCTCTAACTTAGTTCTTGCCACAATATTGAGAGATGTCATAACCCATTTAGGATGTCTATCCAATAGCCCAAACTTTAAATGTCTGGGTCTTCACAACGCCAGTAAACTTCTCCTCTTTTCTACTTCAGGAACATCTCTCCCAAGACCAATAACTGAAAATTCCATTTAGCCAAAACCACTCTTAATAATCAACTCACCGATCATAATTTCTTAACCTTCCATATCTCCCATGCATTTATTCATCCACACATGAGTTTTGTCCTTATTCTCCCTTAATCTGTTTTTTTTTTCCTAGTTTTCACTGCATTTATTCAGGGGTCACTCTGTGGCAAGCACTGTGCTAAATGCTTTATATAAATTTTCTTGTTTAATACTCATAGAAACCCTACCCATTACTATTATTATCTAATTTTGCAGGTGAAGGTATTGAGTCACAGACAGGTCACTCAGCCAGTAAGTGGCAAATGCTGGGTTTGAATATTAACTTTCTAACCATAAATTATGAATGTTTAATTATGATTGAAACTATTTTACTAATCTATGTTTTCCTTCCTTTACTCTTTCACTTTTACTCATTTCTTTCAGAGAAAATTTTAAAAATACAATATTCTCTTTAAGACAATTCAACTTCTATGTCTGACTCTAAGAACAGAAGGCTTATTTTCATTTCAAAACAATGACATGTGAAGTCATTATTTCCTCAAATTCTTGTCTTTTTATCTGCAAATTTACTGATATTAACCATCCCAATTAATATACATCTCCTCAAGACTTGAAGATTTCTCTACTTCTGTCCAAGGTCTACACATCTACCACTAAAAATTGCCCTCGATGAGTGTCAAAGGATTGACGGACATCTGTTGATTCTTCAGCTCCTCTTGGTTCACTACCCAAACTTGATTGCTTTTTACAGCCAAACGTTTTGAAATAATAATTTGCATATAATGACTACAAGTCCTTACACTTTCCTGGCTTCCCAGTCTGCTGTAAATCTCTTTTGGTTTTCACAATTCTATTAAAACCTGGTTTAGGTAAACTCACCAATAACTCCTTAATTGCCAAATCTAATGGACATTTTAAAGTATTTATCCTCATGGTCCCCTCTCCTGCACTTGACACTGTTGATATCTTTATTAATTATTGCTCTTCCTTGATTTCTGTGACCCGCCCCCCACCAACTCATCTGATTTTTCTTGTACTTCTTTGACCACTAGTTTTCTTCTTCTATTTTTAAAAATAAGCTCCTCTTCTTCTTCTAGTCCTTAAAGGTTAGTTCACAGATATATATATATATATATGCCATATTATGTTACTATAGATCATGGGCCTCTAACTCAAGGGATTTCACAAGGTTTCATTATTCTCTGTTTAACTGAATGCCTCTTTCATAAGCCTATGAGATCCTTCTGTGGATGTCTGTGTGTGACTCCTGCATAGTATCTAGCAAACATTAAGGCATTAAAAATGCTTATTAAGAGAACTCATTACTTATTTTCAAAACTTTACAAAAATTTGAGTGTGCCATTTCTATGTTTGTATTTCAATTAGCATTTACCATTTTCATAGTTTTAAACTATATTATTAACCCTTTCACTTATTTTAACACATTTAATTTTTATAAAAACTCTGTGAGTTAGGCAAGAAAGATCTATCATTTCTTGTCTTATAAAGAAAGATTCAGGAAGGATAAATAATTTGTCAATGACTACATAGTACTGAATACTTGATTCTGATCTAAAACTTAGATGACTTACTTTGCATATTTTTCTAATCCTCATTTGTTACTTCTGGCATCACTACATTACTCATTGTTATTATTAAAAAATTTTCATACTCACAAGAGCAAAGCATTTGGCCCATTTTCCATATTCAAAGTCACTAGGAAAGAAAAATAAGGGCAAGGAGTGAAAAAAACAGGCTAACTCTATATTAAATGCTATATATTTTGGAAAAAAAAGTAGAGCACATGTTTTTGACTGTGTTTTAAAAAAACACTTAAAATGTGAGAAAATAAGTGCAGAATGTACAAAACTTTAGCATTAATTCCAAACCAAATATTTCAAAAACCACAATCAAAAATAGTGAAGAGAAGATACCAATATGTTACTGTTAAATATATGTCTTTGTAAAATGTTCTAGTTTTAAAAATGTCTTAAACACAATTTAGAATATTAAATGCTAAGCACATAAGCTGAAATAATTGCATATTAAAGTTCACAAAAGAGCTACTAAACCATGCATTAACTTTAAGAGGTATCATATAAATGAACTTTATTTAGATATTTCAATTAAAGCCCCAAGGAGTTGCTATATAGAACCTAAACAAAGTATCTTATAATTTCTAATTCCCTAGTGATTAAGTTTATAATTCACCAAAAAGAAAACATTTTTAGACATAGCGATATTTTATTGAACCTTTGAGGAAAGAATTTTCTTATATCTAGAAAATGTCCAATATAAGTGACTTCAGAATGAGTACAGAACATTGACCATGATCTATACAAAGTTAAAATTGTATAGGGACATAAGAAGAGGGAAATAAGAGGCCTGAGATATAAACATTACAAAAAACAGAGTTGAATTGCTTAATAAAACATTTTAAATACTGATGAACCATGTTTATATATCTCTGACCAGGTACTTATATCATCAATTTTATTTTTCAGGCAATGACAGTAGGGTAAAAGAAGTTTACTTTACTTATTCAACTACAAATTCATTCCCCAAGGTTTTTTTACTCAGTGTGTACCATATGCCAGATATTTTTCCAGTCCTTTAAAGACATAATGATGCCCTCAACTATAGATAGATGGATAGACAGATAGATAGATAGACAGATAGACATAGAGATAGATAAAGATGATAGATAGATAGATAGATGATAGATGATAGATAGATAGATAGATAGATAGATAGATAGATAGATAATAGCTAGCTAGCTAGCTAGCTAGCTAGCTAGATAGATATGTGTTTCTGTGGCTGGACCTATGTCAGGTGATGATATGTGCAATGAAAATATAGAGAAGGGTGAGGACAAAGAGTGGGAGCTATTTTCCACAAAGGATCTCAGGAATGACATCTCTAGGGAAGGAGCATTTTAGCAGAAATGGGAACAAAGTGAAGCAGCAATAATAGCTGACAGTAGTGTTTCAGGTTCAGAGAACAGCAAACACAAAAGCTCAGGAGCATGATCAATATATACTTTGAAAAGCAAATAAGCAAGGGGTTGAGTGGTTCAGATTATGATGCAGAAGCTGGAATGGAAAAGATCAAATTTGACATTGTAGACTAATGTGTAGATTTTGGATTATATTATAAATACAATAAAAAAAACTATTGAAGAACTTTGAATTTGAAAGTGACTATTCAATTACTCAAAACAGTCAGATTTTACTTTAAAAGCCAACCAAAATATATATCAATAGATTTGTATAAATATAAGTAACTAACAATTTGTATGAAATATTATACAGCATATGAATTATTTCCAAAAAACTATTAGAACTAATACATGAATTCAGTAAAGTTATAACATACAAAGTTAACATACAAAAATCAATTGCATTTCTAATGCAAATTAAAGCCACAGTGGTATACCACCTCACACCAGTCAGAAGAGCTATTATTAAAATATCAATAAATAACAGAAGCTGGCAAGGTTGTGTAAAAAAAAAAAGGAATGCTTATACACTGTTGGTGGGAGTGTAAATTAGTTCAACCATTGTTGAAGACAGTGTGTCAGTTCCTCACAGACTTAAAACAGAAATTTGACCCAGCAATCCCATTACTGGGTATATACCCAGAGGAATATAAATCATTCTACCATAAAGACACATGCATATGTATATTCATTGCAGTAGAATTCACAATAGCAAAGACATGGAATCAACCTAAATGCCCATCAGTGATAGACTGGATTAAAAAAAATGTGGTACATATACACAATGGAATACTATGCAGCCATAGAAAAAGAACAAGATCATGCACTTTGCAGGAACCAAAAAAAAAATACCATGTGTTCTCACTTATAAGTGGGAGCTAAATGATGAGAACACATGGACACATACAGGGGGACAACACACAATGGAGTGTATTGGAGAGTGGAGGGTGGAAGGAGGGAGAGGATCAGGAGAAATAACTAGTGTGTACTAGGCTTAATACCTGGGTAATGTAATAATCTTTACAACAAACTCTCATAACACAAGTTTACCTGTATCACAAACCTGCACATGTGCCCCAGAACTTAAAATAAAAGTTAAATTTTTAAACAGTAAATTGAATTTCTATATACTAACAGCAAACTACCTGAAAAAGAAGTTAAAAGAACAATTCAATTTACTATAGCATCACAAAGAATATGCTACTAGGAAATAAATGTAATCAAGAAGGTAAAACATCTGTACACCGAAAACTATAAATAAAATATTGCTGAAGAAAATGAAGACAGAAATAAATGGAAAGATATCCTATGTTCACTTATTAGAATAATTAATGTTGTTGAAATATTCATACTACTGAAAGTTATCTACAGATTCAATGCAGTCACTATCAAAATTCCAATGTCATTTTTCACAGAAATAGAAAAAAAAAATCTTAAAATGCATAGGGAACCACAAAAGATCCTAAACAACTGAAGAAATTTTGAACAAGAACCAAGTTGGAGGCACCACATTTCCTGATTTCAAAATATGTTGCAAACTTACAGTAATCCAAACAATATGACACTGGCATAAAACAGGCATATAGACCATTGCAACAGAAAAGAAAGCCCAGAAATAAATCATGCATTTACAATAAGTTGATCATCAAGAAGCATTCCAAGAACACATAATGGGGAAAGGATAATTTCTTCAATAAATGATGTTGTGAAAACTGGATATCCACATGCATAAAAATGAAATTAAATGCTTATCTCATACCACATACAAAAACATCAACTCAAAATGGGTTAAAGACTTAAATGTAAGATCTGAAACTAAAGCTACCAGAGAAAAAACACTGGGAAGCATTTTTTGACTTCAGTCTGGGGAATAATTTTTTGATATGACCCTAAAAATCACAGGCAACAAATACATAACTATACAAGTGGTATTGTATCAAACTGAAAAGCTTCTGCACAGCAGTGAAAACAATCACCAAAGTCAAATGGCAACCTACAGAATGGAAGAAAATATTTACAATCCATGTATCTGAGAAGAGGAACTTAACACAATAGCAAAAATTCAAATAATCTGATCTTAAAATGGACCTGAATAGATATTTCTCAAAAGAAGACATACAAATGGCTAACAGATATGTGAAAAAGTGGTCAACATCACCAATCATCAGAGAAATGTAAATCAAGATCACAATAACATGTGACTTCATACCTATTAAAATGGCTATCATCAGAAGGAGGAAAGATAACAAGTGTTGGTGAGGATGTGAAGAAAAGGGAACTCTTGTACATTGTTCTTGGGAATGCAAATTGGTACAACCATTATGGAAACTGTATGGAAGTTCCACAGAAAATTGAAACTAGAACTACCATACGATCCAGGGATCCCACTTCTGAGTGTCTAGTAATTAATAACTTAATGATAGGGACATGTTCTGAGAAATGTGTCATTAGGCGATTTCGTCTGAGAATATCGTAAAGTGTACTTTCACAAACCTAGATGGTACAGCCTACTACACACCTAGGCTATATGGTACATCCAAATGTTCCTAGGCTACAAACCTGTAGCATGTTACTGTATGTATCAAATACTTCAGGCAATTGTAACATAATGGTAAGTATCCGTGTATCAACATATCTAAGCATAGAAAAAGTAGAGCAAAAATAGGATGTAAAAGATTAAAAAATGATACACTTGTGAAGGGCACTTACCATGAATGGAACTTGCAGGACTGAAGCTCTAGGACATTACTGTTGATAGATTTTATCAACACTATATACTTTGGCTACACTAAATTTATTTATTTATTTATTTATTTATTTATTTATTTAATCTTTTTGAGATGAAGTCTCACTTTTGTCCCCCAGTCTGGAGTGCCATGGCGTGATCTCGGCTCTCTGCAACCTCCGCCTCCCGGGTTCAAGCGATTCTCCTGCCTCAGCCTCCCGAGTAGCTGGGATTACAGGTGCGTAGCACTACGCCCAGCTAACTTTTTGTATTTTAAGTAGAGAGGGGGTTTCACCATGTTGGCCAGAATGGTCTCGAACTCCTGACCTCAGGTGATCCTCCCAGCTCGAGCCTCCCAAAGTGCTGGGATTACAGGCGTGAGCTACCGCTCCCAGCCTCACTAAATTTATTTTTTAAATACCTGTCTTCAATAATAAATTTAGCTTACTGCAACATTTTACTTCATAAACTTCTAAATCTTTTTAACTTTCTGAACTTTTCATAATAACACTTCACTTAAAACCTTTTGTATAGCTTTACCAAAATATTTTCTCTTTATATTCTTATACTATAAGCTTTTTTCCATTTTTGAAGTTATTTTTACCTTTTGTTTTTAAACTTTTTGTTAAAACAATACACATACATATCAGGCTAAGCCTACACAGGTTCAGGATCATCAAGGTATCACTAGGTTATAGGCATTTTTCACCTCCGTTATAATCTTATGGGACCACCATCTTACATGTGGTCCATCATTGACCAAAAGGTCATTATGTGGTACATGAAAGTATATCGAAATCAATAAGTTAAGAAAAAGAATTGCCAAGGCACTTTAATTTCTCCCATCTTAAAATTTTAAGACATTAGGATTTTCCTAATAGTTTTGGGGGATTTGTTTGTTTGTTTTTACTCTCTCATGCTGTTTATTTGTATCTTAAGTCATTAGTCTCCTCTAACTCTCTATCTAAACATGCTGAACATGCTTAGAGGATGGCATAATTTTAGGAAATGTTATATTTCAACTCTGCTTTTCTCTTTCCCCATTCAGAGCAGAAGAGTTTGAAAGTATTAAGCAGTTTTATTTATTTTATTTATTTTGAAATGAATACCAACTATTCTCAGGACTGATGTACTAAAATAAAACACCTTTCTTTATGATACATATAGTGTACATTGCAGAAGTAAACTTTTACAAAAAATGGTATATTAATCTAGGCATCTTTATTTCATGGCTATAACGTATCAGGTACTCTGCTAAGTGCTCTACATGCTTTATCTTATTTCATTTCATTTCTTATAAACCCTATTAAGTGGCTACTATTAAAAGCAACCTACTTGAGGATAAGACTGTTGTCTCATTTATTACAGAATTTTGGTGTCAATTAAGAGTGCCTGGAACATAATAGGTGCTCATAAACATCTGTTAAAAGAATCACTATGTATGAATGAATTTCTACTATACAAATGAAAAAGCTGAAGCCCAGAAATTTTAGGACACTTGCTCAAGTTTATGTAGCTGGTATGTAGCACAACCAGGACTCAGCCAAGTTCCGCCTGACTCAAAAGTCCTTTCTCATAAGAACTATTTATTTTGCTTCTGCAAAATCAGCCATTCTCACCTTGTGATATTCCTCCAATATGGATAAACCTACAATACTAATCTCATTCCTGACTTCAACTTTCCAGGCCCTTTGCTTACCTGACTGTGAATTCCCAATGCTCTGGGGTGGTAAAATCTTTAGGTTAATAGGTTAACGAAGCCAATCTTTTCTTTTTTTCCTTGCCTGAGGTCTTTAAGCAATTTTACAGATTATATTTGTACCAGAAAATGCGTATTAAAATTTGAAACACTGATCAGCCACAGAATCATTTTGCAACAAATTTATAGAACATGAGCCTAGAGTCCAAAGTATGGAGACATATCTGAGCTCAACATAAAATGCTGCCTGAAAACAATGAGTGACACATTTAGAGAAAACACATGAAATTACTTTTTGAAATTGTAATATGATGTAATAAGTCTCTTCAGTGATTTAGTCAAAATTTGGTGATTTTTAGCAGTTTAAAAAACAAAATATTTATGATTTTGAAAACATAGAAAGGCCAGAATAAAAATTAGAGACATTTTACTTAAAGAGATTTTGGAAAAAAAAATTCTTATGGAATTTTAAATAATTTTCAAGAAGTGAACATCACTTCCAGGAGGGAACTTCATTGTAAATTGGTCACCAAATGTGATTCTAATGATGATACTACAAATATTTTATAACACAGTCATCTCAGTCTAAATCTGACATGAATTTCTTTTAAAGAGCAATGAAATATCACCATTAATATATTTTCAGAAACTTTTGCATTTTTTTTAAGTTCTCAAGATTGTGTTTATATTTTGGCCCATTTTATAGCTCCTGTGTCATGAAATTTCACAGGTAATGGGCATTTCTTGCTAACCAATATATATGCCCATCCACCACTGGCTGTTTTCTAATATCATATCTTGTTTTATTAATCGTCCTTAGAGATTTGATCTCTGTTGACAGTGAAAATATCCATCTATTTCTCTCCATTTTGAGTGCTACCTTTCTAGTTGGAGGATCCCAAATCCTCTTACTGTGAATTACAATAACATCCCCACAGGAGTCCCTGCTTCTGCTCTTGCTTTGAATCTTCACACAGGAGAAAATACAATCTTTTCAAATGGTAAGTTGATATTACTCCATCAAAATCTTTTATAAATATTATAATAAAATTCAAGCTATTTATTAACAAGGCTTAGCATGATCTAGCCCTTATCTCTCCAACTTCATTTTCTATAATCTTCCATGCTACTTACTTTCTCTAATCTAGCCACAGTAGCCTTCTCATAATCCTTAAATATACCAAATGAATTCCAGCATCTTGTCTTTTCATTGTCTATTCTATTTTCTGTGAAATTCTTCTCAGAATTTCATTTGATTAGCTCTTTATCATTTCAGCTTCAAGTAACAAGCGCTCCTTGGCCAGCCTAGCTAAAGTTGACATCCACCTCTAGTCACTTTTCCAATTTGCGTTACTTTATTTGCTTTACAACACTTTTTGCTATCTGGATTTTTTATGTTTATAATTTTATTTATGTCACACACACACGCACACATACTGGAATGTAAGATTTAGTATATTAAGGATTTTCTCTATTTGCTCCATGTTGCAGTCCTAGTACATAGAAGACTGTCACAAAGCAGGTATCCTCAAATATTAAATACATGTTGAATGAATGAAGGAACTTTTATATTTATCAGTCAGTTGCATCTCAGTGAGGCTCTGTTGATCTAATTCCTTCTTGGCAAAAAGATTAATGAAACATAAATGATAATGGATACCTGAAATTAAGGTATGGGGAAGGACAGAGATAGGGATTTCCTATCCTTAAGGTAGGGAAAGGATATATAAATTTGGGCGCTGTTGATATTTCACTTGCTTTACTCTTTTGAACAAGATTGGCCCTGTACATCTCAGAAATGAAAGTGAAGACATACTCATGACAACATATGTATGTACAAAGCGAGTTTCACTAATTTATATCACAAAGTGAGGCTTGTAGGCTAAATGCTTACATTTAATTTTATTCATGGTTGTTTATTCATCTGCTTTTGAAGGTAATCTTCATCAGAATAATCTGACTGAAGAGATATTGAATTTTAGCAGATGATGATGATGTGGTGTGCCATCAAGAGCCTCCCATCAAAACTGGCATACTCATTTCTTCATCTCTTCTTCTGACCTTCACACCAATTATTAAGATTGTCATAACATAATTTTGCCAGTGAAGTGCTATGTCTCTATGGGAAAACAGAGCTTATACCCTAAAGGAGCTGCAATTCCCAGGTGGCATATACAGGCAGTGGCCAGGACAGTATTTATGGCACTGTATTCTCAAGATGTTGGATCAAGGATGATGGAATATAAATTTGGATAAGACAGAGTATATCAATATGAGAGAATTATCCCAGGATATAGTCTATATCAAAAGTTAGCAAACTATAGCCCATGCATGTTTTATAAATTATATTTTCTCTAATCAACGACTCTATGGTCTGAAGAGCCTAAAATCCTATCTTACCCCTTATAGAAAATGTTTGCTGACTCGTGGTCTGTAAAAATTAGCAACAATAGATGATATTACCTGGGTATTAGAATGGTTCTTAGAAATGTGGAGAAAGCAAGTAACCTCACTAGGTGAAGTAGAAATGGCAGAACAACCATGGAATATCATGAAATAATGAACCAGAAGGCTTATATAATTAAGTATATTAGAATATATATACTATTAGAATATATATATACACACAGTATATATATATATGCACGGTGTATATATATATATACACATATATATACATACATATATGTGTGTGTGTGTGTGTGTATATATATATATACACACACACACACACACGCACACACACACAGTATATATATGTAATGTAAGGCCAGAAAACCTACTAGATGATTATATTCCATTGGAGGGCCTGGAAGATACATAATTTATCTAACAATAAAGAACTTTCTGGTGAGAAGGGTGCCAGCATCACCAAGAAGCTCGGTGGTGGCAGTGGGAGATACCATTAGAGAGTGAACTCAGTTTTACCATCATAGGCAAGGCAAGCCTAATTATTATGAGCAAAAAGGTCAGAGCAGCATAGAAGAGAGTCATGACCCATAAAGAGCGATGGACATGGTTAATAGAATACTGAGCCCTGGGAGCCAGATATATGGACAACCAACAAGGATACTGTTCAAACTACAAAGCTGAAAGAAATTGAGGTTGGATGATGGCAGTTACCTCAATAAAAGTGTTATAATCATTTGTCCACTATCTAGAGCTGAGCCTGCAACCCATTATCTGAAGAAGAGGCCAGGTCCCCATGAAGAAGGAACTTGCAATGCAATGAGAAGTATATATAGTAATGATTCTGCCAATCTGTCCTCAAGGAGGCCTATGGGTATTTTCTTGCCTAAGAGTATACTATGCAAAAAAAGACAAACTTCACATGTTTTCAGTTATTTGTGGGAGCTAAAAATTAAAAGAATTGAACTCATAGAGATAGAGAGTAGAATGATATTTACCAGAGGCTGAGGAAGGTAGTCAGAGTGTTGGGAGAATGTGGATAATTAATGGGTAAAAAAAATAAAGTTAGATAAAACGAATAAGATCCAATATTTGATAGCACAACAGAGTGACTACAGTCACAAATAACTTATTGTGCATTTTAAAATAACCAAAATAGCATAATTGAATTCTTGTAACACAAAGGATAAATGTTTGAGGTGATGGATACCCTATTTACCCTGATGTTATTATTACACACTATATATGCCTGTATCAAAATGTTTCATGTACCCCATAAATATATACACTTACTACATATCCCCCAAAAATAAAAATAAATAAAATTATAATTAAAAGAGTATAGTACGGATAGGTAAACTCCAAACATTTTGAGAACTGTTGGACACAAGGTCTGAATTGATGTTGATACTCAGGGGAAAAAATGTCATTTGTAGCTCCCCAAATGAAATGAGGGTGTATGGAAGTGTTAGTCTGTTCTTACATTGCTATAAAGAAATAACTGAGACTGAGTTATTTATAAAGAGAAGAGGTTTAATTGACTCACAGTTCGGCAGGCTGTACAGGAAGCATGAGCTGGCATCTTCTCAGCTTCTGGGGAGGCCTTAGGAAATGTACAATCATGATGGAAGGCAAAGAGGGAGTAGGCATGTCACATTACCAGAGCAGGAACAAAAGAGAGGGAGGGGGTGCTAGACACTTTTAAACAACCAGATCTCATGAGAACTCAGTCATGATTATGAGGACAGTACTAAGTTAGATAGTGCTAAACCACTCATGAGAAATTCACCACCATGATCAAATCATCTCACACCAGGCTCCACCTCTAACACTAGAGATTACATTACGATATGAGATTTGGGCAGGGACACATATCCAAACTATATGCGGGAGCCGGGTAGTAAATGGCGGAGTCCAGGACTAGGTCTGATTTGCAATGAATCCACTGGGTCCACATCCAACCAGCAGCCATTTCCATGACCCATGAATGTAAAATTGAAATGCATATAATAGGTAGTTGGCAGAACCCCATATTGGTTTCTTGGGTTGGAGCTTTTGTAGCAGAGAAGGCCAATTAGAATTCTCTGAGACTGTCCACTTTCTCCAAGACCAGACAGTGAAACAAATATTGTCTCCTGAGCAGTAATACAAATCAGTGCCAACCATATAGACCTAAGGTATACAAGCATGGTTTTCACCATTATATCTCTATTTAATTTACCAGTCTGAGTTTGGTTCATACAATAGCCAGTTGGATCCTCAAATGTGACAGTTGATTATGACAAATTAAATTACCGCTAGCCCTATTTCCAGTTACTGTGCCAAATGCAATATTGCAACTACAGCAGACTAACATGGCCTCAGATACCTGGTATATGTCCATAAATCTGGCAAATATCTTTTCAATCCTAATCAAAATAGGATAGAAACAGATCTCATTTATTTTGGATCGACCACATGTGCATTTGTAGTTTTTCCCTATGGCTATGTTAACTCTCCTGCTACCTATTTTGAAATAGTTTAAAGACATCTGGGCAATCTGAACATGCTACGAAACATCATATTGGTCCAATATATCATTATATGATGTTAGTCAAACTGGATGAGCAAGAAATGGCAAGTACATTGGAGGCCTTGGTAGGACACGTGCACTCCAAAGTATGGGAGATAAAACCTACAAGGGCCTGCCAGATGAGTAAAATTTGGGCGGGGGAGGGGAGTACACAGTGATCTGGAACATGATAGGACTCCCTCTCTAATGTAAAGGACAACCCACATTTCTAACCACTAAGAGGGAAGCACAAATCCTGCCAGGCCTCTTCAGGTTCTATACAGCACATATTACATACTTGGGAATACTGTTCTGAACCATATGTCAGGTGACATAAAATCGTCAGTTTGGGATGAACTTCATAGCAGGAACTCACTTTGTAGCAGGACAAGGCTATAGTGTGTAACCTGCCATGCCACTTGGACCACTGTGATTCCTAAGACTGTATTGTCTTATAAATATTTGCAGTGGTAAAGTTACCAAGTAGAGGTTATGCCAAATTCTAATAGAAGAATCAGTCACAACATAGACTCCTACATGGCCTAGACCCTCCACCCCGCTCAGGTCATCTACCAATATAACACTTACCCTCTTCTTCAGGTCAAACTTAATGACTACATGGTGGAGGTGAGTCACATTTAATCAATAGGTGAATGAGAAGAAGGACTGCGTTTAGTTCACAGATCAGCTTGGCATGTGGGTGAATGCAGAAAATGGACTGTGGCTATACTACAACCTTGCTGGTGGCTTGAAAGACAACCATGAAGGGAAGGTCAGCTTAATGTCCAGAGTGTCAGCCAATAATACAATGAGTTATCCACTTGTGTGGAAATAGATGTAGCCTGAGATTAGAATTTATACAGATTCATAGACAGTGGCTTATAGTGTAGCTAGTTGGTCAGGAGCCTGAAAGAAGAAAGATTGGAAGATCAAGGATAAGGTGACTTGAGAAATCATGTAGTTGGTCTCATGGGAATGGTAACAAACTATAAACATGTTTATATTTCATGGTGTTGTCCTTTGGAATGCATCCATCACAAAAGTGACACTAAACAGCCAAGTAGACAGAACATCTCAGCCAGTTGATAGCAACAACTATCTGTAATAATCCACATGGTAATGCTTCCACAAGCACATAAACAGAGTGCTCATGGGGGCTGACAGCACGGGCTGGCATACACCAAATAAAATATTAAAACTCCTGTTCCCAAATATCTGATATTTGATTGAAACTGTTGCTGAGTCACTGATATGGCCCTATCCTTTCAGATTAGCCACTTAGTGGTAACATGAATACATTGAACACTGATTCACCTTGACTGGAAATGACATACGTTCTGGGTAACTGTTTGCCTTTTTTTATCTATGGGGTGTGAAACAAAGGCTTATCAAGTGTTTTATTCACTGATCCTGAACATTACCTAATGTTCCTTTACACCGATAAATTGGCCCACATTAGAACAAAGGAGGTACAGCAGTGAATACCTGGTTCTAATTATACATGATACTACCCAGAATCTGCCAATCTGATAGAACAATGTAATAACCTATTAAAGGCATGGCTGAGGCACCAGATTGGAGATGGTACCTTATGAAAATAGGGTGGTATGATCTTCCAGGACACAGTGAAATTAATGACCAATATGGTTTGGTGCCCCCAGATAGGTAGAATAGATATATGATAGATAGATAGATAGATAGATAGATAGATAGATAGATAGATAGATCCAGGAATGAAATGAGAAACAGACACTCCAACTGACCAGTTTGTAGAATCTGTGTCTCCCCAAATTACAGCTTTAAGCTCTGTAGCTTTAGGAGCCTTGGCTCCCAGATGCAAATACTTCTACTAGGAGACAGAGCAAAATTCCCATTTAAATTTCAAGCTATGATTGTTACCCATTTACTTTGGGCTTTTTCTGCCAAGAGATCATCAGGTGAAGAAAGGAGTCACCATCATAGCAGTGTAATTGATCCTGGTCATTGAGAAGGGAATAGGAATGCTATTACTCAATGAGAATGGAGAATAATATGTTTTCACTCATGTGGCCCCACTGGTTATCTTTTGAAATTATTTTGCCCAATTTTAGAGATAAATGATCAAATTGAGCAGTCAGAGTCTCAGACATGGTGAGTACAAGGTCAGACCCCTCATAAAAGGAAGTTTAGGTTATCCCATTAGGAAGTAATCTACAGCAGCAGAAGCACTAGTTTAGAGAGAGCTAAACCGCATAGTAAAGTAGGAAGATAAACATCAGTTGTGGGCTTAAGATCAGCTGCTGTGGTAAAGGCTGTAGCTTGCCTAGTTAACCTTCATCTTGTAATTTTCCCAAAGAAAAGAAGGCCCCAGAATCCAAAAGGAGCTGCTTCCACATCTTAAATGAAGCAAATAGATTCAGGTGGCACAAAGAGTAGACTGTAGTGGGAAGTGTTGCAGTGCTCAGATTACGACCATCACCACCCCTATTTGAGACTGATGCACTCATTCTCTGAAAACGGTGATAGCTGAAAGATCACTGCTGAGTTGTCTCTGCTAGCATGTGCCCTTAGCTTAAAAGTTCCTCTCATAAAGAGCGTTTATCTCATGAATAAATCCTTCTGGAGTGCAGTCCACATCCAATGATTGATTAATGCAGGTTTATATAGGTCTGGTCTCCTTGTCCCAATTCAGGAAAAATCTGAAGTGCCATCTTAGCTGCAGAGCTTCTCATGGCACTGGCTGAAACTTTTGTTGTGACTTCTTAATAGCTTATTATAGCTTCTTTATAGCTTATCTTTGTTCTCTTTCTGCACCGTCTTCAGTTACTCAGTCACAGGTGTTGACCCAGAAAGCACAAGCCAAAAAACTTCAGGCAAATCATTGTCCATTTCAAAGTTTGGTTCTCCAGGAGACACATATGTGATATATGTCTATGGTACCATAGTTTTAGTTATTCCTTTATAAAGTATATATAAAAATTAGATGAACACTGTATATTAAAGAAATTGCAACCACTACGTAGAAAAGTATGTAATATAATAGACCACACAGACATCAATATTGTATTCATACACTCACTCAATTCATTTTATTAAGCACCTATATAAAAAATTATTCTAGGCACTACGTATACAGTGCTGCACCAGAGAAACACAAGACGACCTCCTAAGGAAGTATATGGTCTTGCAGGTAAGGGGGGCATTAGGCAAATAGATACACTTCAATTATTTAATTACAATGGTGATAAGTGCAACAAAGGAGAAATAGACTTTAATGAGTGCATGTGACAAAAGAGACTTACTCTGGGGATCCAGAGAAGAGCTTCATTGATAAACATTTAGATAAACAGACACATCTAAAAGATAAGTAGGAGTTAGCTAACACAACAATAGGGAGCAGGAGGTCAATCATAATTTTATCCCAAAATTAATTTTCAATTTCATAGTTACAATCTATACAAATACAATAAGAATCTTGATATGTGTTTGTCAATATCTTATAATATTGATTAGAACACACAGTTGAAAATTGATGCATGCTCTTCATTCATTCAATAAACAATTGCGCAGGTGTTATATTCAAGGAATTTGGTTAGGCATTACAGGACATTCACCAAGAAATATGGTACCTTTTCTTTTCATAAGTATATTATAAATGATAAAGACACAAAGCCAAATGAGAAGTTGTGACATTATAAGTTCCACAAGAGAAACTGGATGCAAATTTAAAATGTGAGTAAATTTATAAATTGGATCATGTTTATAATATGAAGTATATATTATACAGAATAAATTAATACGTTTACACAAGTTATTTCCTACTACTATCATGAAAGGCTATTGAGATGTTATTATATAATAGCATAAATAATGGCCATAGCTAGCTAGATAGATACAGATATATAGAATGGAATTTAAACTAGTTAATCCTATCCTGTTAATAGGATAATAATTCCCACAGGGACAGAGGAAAACATTTACAACTAAAAATGATCATCCTTGTTATGCAAATATTAAAGGGGCTCAAGTTAATAGCTGTTATTTATGATAAATAATATCTACCCAAATATAGATTTTTCCTCCTCTGTAACTAATACTGGCAATAATAATAACAACAGTAACAACTATCATTTTTATACTGATTTAGGGAGAAAAGTGAGATATCATTATTTTCATTTATGAATGAGGGAACTAAGTGTTAATGAGGTCAATTAACTTGCCTGGACATACAGTAAGTAAAGATAGAGCCAGTACCATATTCCATGTCTTCTGAATTTTGATTACATGCTCTTGCTATTCTATCACAATGCTTCATGCTAGATTATCCTTGCCTATTTTTCATTAATGTGCTTGTCTGTATTAAAAATAATAACAATAGATAATACTTAATCAGTACTGCATATATAGAATATACATGCTTCTAAGCACTTTTGTTGTATAGATATATGATCATCATGAGAAGTTTGTGAAGAAGGTACCATGATTATTGCCGGATTGCAGATCAAGAAAATGAGGTACAGAGACATTAAGTAAATTGCCTAAGAGCACACAGACAGTAAATGATTAAGTAACTTGCTGGTTTTCAAACTCAGAGATTCTGGCTTCAGTTCCTAACACCATGCTGTCATGAACTCACTCAACAGAGTAGGAAGCCATGAACTCTCTACTCTTTTGGAAACACATTTTATTAAAATATAGACAAAATATTTATGCTCCAGCCATAATCAATTACTTTTGGTTCCCAATTCTGTCATCTGGCTCTACTGCCTCAATCCCAGAGTCATATTCACCAGTCCCTTTCTCATCTTCATCTATCTATCTACTACTTGGCACACTCAGCTTTTATGACCCCTTCTCTAAGAAGCCTTCCCTCAGCTTCCAAGATTGGAGCAGGTGGTCCTCCTATGTGTCCCTGGAGGGCACCGTGCTTACACCTATCAGAGCACTCATCACACCCATTTGTAATTGCAAGTTACTTATGTGTCTTCCACATTAGAGTATAAAGTTCTTAATACTAGGGACTGAATCATATTTAACTTTGAATTCCCCACAGTCTAACATACTTCTCTGTTTATGGGATAATGCACTAAATGTTGATTTCTTAGAACCTCACACTTGTTTTAGCACTTATAAATGTAGTTAAACAGCATTGTGTTTAGATTTGTACTAGGTGTCCTTCTATGATAGAATATTATCTCTATGAAGGGGAGAACAATGTGTTGTTTTCATCCACAAGCACAGTACCTGACCCATAGCCAGCATTCTATCAATAGTTTTTAAGTGTACAGAACCAAGTACAAAAGTAAGAAACAATTCATAAAAGCATAAGACTCAATAATCTTGGAAGATAGCAGGCACAGATCAATGTACACTTAGTACTTTGTATCTGAAAACTGAAAAGGAAATGCATGCCAATAGAAATATACAGGGAACGTAGAAAAAGTTTGTGATCAGTGCAGATTTCTACATAAAATATCTAAAAATACTTTTGCATAAAGTGAAAAAAGTAAATGGAATATATAACAGCAGATAGCACAAGTCAAAAAATTCTTCACACAGCACACAAATATATCTTAATATAGTTACCTTAATATGTTCAATAACAATGTTGCTATATGTTTAAGGGAAATGACAGAAAGCTATCTGAAAAGAAAATATTCAAATTGTATTTTTCCTTATGCTAATTTATCCAAACACTCAATAGTAGAGCAAACAGGCAGAACCTAAGGAACAAAAGTAAAACCAGGCCTAGAAATTTGATAGATAATATTATTAATATAGGCTTATACCTGGCTCATTCAGGTTTTGAGCAGTAAGGTATTTTATCTCAATTATGTTGAAAAATAAATAAAACTTGGCCCTTCAACAGAATAATACATGAATAATATGACAAATATCATGTAAAATATTTGAATCAACTGATTATGTGTTTCTATTTGCTATTAAACATTCATTTCACCAATTTTACAAACAACACAGTGAAAACATATATGTATGGCATTTAAAGTTTGTTTTCTTTTACCAATATACAGCCTATGCCTATATCTATGTCCTTTCTAGCACTGTCCTTATGACTCCACTAAGATCAGAGGTTCAATATAGTAAATACACTGATCACCTAACATTTTCTTATACACAAAAATAAAGAACTGTGGTAAAAAGACCATGACAATTTGTATAAAGCTACATCAGAAATAGTTAAAATTTACAACTGCTCTGATAAGACTACATAAGAAAAACAGAATTTTTTTTTTGTGAACAGTGCTTCACACATGTCTAGCCACATAGTTGTTTAAGAAATACTTTAAATTGATCTGAATGACTGCCTAGGGACAAATAGATATATATCTGATTGATGTTTTTCAGTAAAAGGCATATTTTTGTTAGTTCCAAAAAGTATTGATTTTTATGCATGTGTACTCTTAAGTGCCTCTAGAATTTTTCTTACATTTCTCATCGCTGTCGTTAACTTTCTGTCCCACATTCAATGGAAGCCTCTTGTTCTGTACGTTCAATTTTCCTTTCTCCCTCAGGTTCCTGAGTACTCTTAAATGGATTGTGTTTTTTTCTTTGCCAGCTAATAGATTTGTGTTCTTTTATTACTCATATAAATCAATGTACTGAGATGTTTTCAGCTGCACTACACAAGTTGCCACTCCTGTGATTTGACTGAGCACACGTGAAGGCCATTATCTCTCTGTTGAAGATCTGGAGGTAAATATTCTGCTCCTAGGCTTCCTCAGGTTCAAGTGGCAGCCTTCTTCTAATTACTGGAACAAAAAGCCATTTGGCTCACCAGAGAAGGTCAGCTACAGGTTTATTTGGATCAAAATAATAGGAAGCCTTTTCCAAGAAGATCAGAATAAGCCAAAGAATTTTTGGGTTCATCATTTGCTGGAGGAGAGTCACAGGCCTCAACAAAGTAGTGCTCCTCAGGAACCCAGAAATCCTTAATCTCACTTTGGCCCTCATGGAAAAGCAACCCGAATACTCAGCTGTTTCCCCTTGAGTCTCCAAAACACCAAAGCATCAACAAAAAATAAGAAACTACATCTGCTTTCTCTGTCACATGTGTTTGCTATCTCTCACACGCTTGCACTCTCTCTCATCTCAGTAAAAGAAAAATGATATAAAATACTCAGAAGAAGGATACAGGATGCAAAGCATATAAATAATAAAATTTCTCCTCCAGAAAAAGGAATAAATGGAGGAAAAATAATGATTAAACAACAAAAAAGAAAATTATTCTAAAGAAAGACATGAGTATTGATATGGTTTGTCTGTGTCCCCACCAAGTATCAGCTTGAATTGTATCTCCCAGAATTCCCACGTGTTGTGGGAGGGACCCAGGGGGAGGTAATTGAATCATGGGGGCCGGTCTTTCTTGTGCTATTCTCTTGACAGTGAATAAGTCTCACGAGATCTGATGGGTTTATCGGGGGGTTCTGCTATCATTCTTCCTCAGTTTTTCTCTTGCCGCATGCATGTAAGAAGCGCTTTTTGCCTCCCGCCATGATTCTGAAGTCTCCCCAGCCACGTGGAACTGTAAGTCCAGTTAAACCTCTTTTTCTTTCCAGTCTCGGGTATGTCTTTATCAGCAGTGTGAAACTGGACTAATATAGTAAATTGATACCGGTAGAGTGGAGAGTTGCTGAAAAGATAACCGAAAATGTGGAAGTGATTTTGGAACTGGGTAAACAGGCAGAGGTTGGGACAGTTTGGAGGGCTCAGAAGACAGGAAAATTTAGCTAAATGACGAGTTAATGGGTGCAGCACACCAACATGGCACATAGATACATATGTAACAAACCTGCACATTGTGCACATGTACCCTAAAACTTAAAGTACAATAAAAAAAGAAATAAACTCCTAAAAAAATTAAAATGAATAAATACATTTTTAAAAAGAAAAATACTTTCTGTTTGGATTTGTAAAAGCTTATGTAAGTCACTCATAAGAGACGTCTTAAAAACACAAGATTGAAGGATTTAAAAAAATAAAACATGAAGTTATTCTAATATAAACAAAACAGTTTATGATAAAAAGAATTGCTACAGAAAAAGAGGAGCATTTTACAATGCTAAAGTGCTCATTCAACATAAATATCTAATTATCCTACATTTATATATAATAAAAATTAAGGCTCAAAGTATTTAAAAGAAAAGCAAAACTTTGAAGAGAAATTTAAAAAAAGCCCCACATGATAGTTGGTTATTTTAACATATTTTGCTCAATACCATCAGTTATTGAGAACAGGCAGGAACAAACTAGTAGGTATAAAAACAATTTAAAGAACATATATAGCAATTTTGACCCAATTAATGTATATAGAACACTCCATCTAGCAATAAGAGATTCCACATTATTTTCTAGTGCATTTAGAGTATTTACCATAATTGACTATATGTTTGGCAATAAGCAAGTCTCCACAAGTTTAAAAAGACTGAAATCTTCCCCTTCCTGTGTCCAAGTGTTTTCATTGTTCAATTCCCACCTGTGAGTGAGAACATGCGGTGTTTGGTTTTTTGTCCCTGTGATAGTTTGCTGAGAATGATGGTTTCCAGCTTCATCCATGTCCCTACAAAGGACATGAACTCATCCTTTTTTATGGCTGCATAGTATTCCATGGTGTATATGTGCCACATTTTCTTAATCCAGTCTATCATTGATGGACATTTGGGTTGGTTCCAAGTCTTTGCTATTGTGAATAGTGCCGCAATAAACATACGTGTGCATGTGTCTTTATAGCAGCATGATTTATAATCCTTTGGGTATATACCTAGTAATGGGATGGCTGGGTCAAATGGTATTTCTAGTTCTAGATCCCTGAGGAATCGCCACACTGACTTCCACAATGGTTGCACTAGTTTACAGTCCCACCAACAGTGTAAAAGTGTTCCTATTTCTCCACATCCTCTCCAGCACCTGTTGTTTCCTGATTTTTTAATGATGGCCATTCTAACTGGTGTGAGATGGTATCTCACTGTGGTTTTGCTTTGCATTTCTCTGATGGCCAGTGATGATGAGCATATTTTCATGTGTTTTTTGGCTGCATAAATGCCTTCTTTTGAGAAATGTCTGTTCATATCCTTTGCCCACTTTGTGATGGGGTTGTTTTTTTCTTGTAAATTTGAGTTCTTTGTAGATTCTGGATATTAGCCCTTTGTCAGAGGGATAGATTGCAAAAATTTTCCCCCATTCTGTAGGTTGCCTGTTAACTCTGATGGTAGGGGCCTGTGGTGGAGTGAGGGGTGGGGGGAGGGATAGCATTAGGAGATATACCTAATGTAAATGATGAGTTAATGTGTGCAGCACACCAACATGGCACATGTATACATATGTAACAAACCTGCATGTTGTGCACACATACCCTAGAACTTAAAGTATAATAAAAATTAAATAAATAAATAAATAAGACTGAAATCTGGCAGCGGTGCTAGGAGTCTCCTGGACGCTGCGCCAGGAAGTGGCGGCGGCACAGCGCATAGCGTGCCTTAGCAGCAGCAGCAGCAGTATTGGAGGCACACCCTCGCCATCACAGCCCCTGCGATGGTGCAGCCACCCTTGCTCCCTCTCCTCTTCCTCCCTTCGTTGGCACCATGTCTGATCAGCTGACCGAAGAACAGATTGTTGAATTCAAGGAAGCTTTCTCTATTGGATAAAGATGGTGATGGCACCATCACAACAAAGGAACCTGGAACTGTCATGAGGTCACTGGGTCAGAACCCAACAGAAGCCGAATTGTGGGATACAATCAACGAAGTGGATGCCAATGGCAACGGCACCATTGACTTCCCCGAATTTTTGGCTATGATGGCTAGAAAAATGAAAGATACAGATAGTAAAAAAGAAATCCATGAGGCATTCTGAGTCTTTGACAAGGATGGCAATGGTTACATCAGTGCAACAGAACTATGTCACGTCATGACAAACAGGAGAAAAACTAACAGATGAAGAAATAGATGAAATGATCAGAGAAGCAGATATTGATAGAGGCTAACAAGTCAACTATGAAGAATTCATACAGATGACTGCAAAATGAAGACCTATTTTCAACTCCTTTTTCTCCCTTCTAGAAAAATCAAATTGAATCTTTTACTTACCTCTTATAAAAAAAAATAGAAAAAAGAAAAAACTTCATTTATTTATTTCTACATAGCAAAACTGAATGTCAAAAGTACCTTCTGACCACACACAAAATCTGTATGTATTGGTTGATGATCCTGTCCCCTAAAGATCAAGCTACACATCAGTTTTACAATATAAATACTTGTACTACCTTAATGAAAAGGACTCCTTAAAGTGCCATTTGCTAATGAT
Organism: Symphalangus syndactylus; assembly: GCF_028878055.3. Lineage (NCBI taxonomy): Eukaryota > Metazoa > Chordata > Mammalia > Primates > Hylobatidae > Symphalangus > Symphalangus syndactylus. The sequence continues at coordinate 100,026,692 of NC_072447.2, forward strand.
TAATACACTGTTCTGGGTGGCCAGTTTTTTATGCATGCAAATTGACGATTGAGCACAGTCAGGCATTTGTATTAAAAACGAAAAATGGAAAAACAAATTCAAAACCTATTCAAATGTGTTCTAGTTCAATTTGTTTAGTATAAATTGTCATAGCTGGTTTACTGAAAACAAACACATTTAAAATTCGTTTACCTCAAGACGACATGCAGAAAAATGGGTGAAGGATAAACCTAGACGTGGCCTCACTAGTAGGATCATCCTCTTTTACTTCATGTGCTCTGACAGCCATGGTGACAATGACACACCCTGGTGGCATGCCCATGTATGTTTCTTTAGCGTTGTCTGCATTGTTCTAGAGTGAAACAGGTGTCAGGCTGTCACTGTCCACACAAAATTTTAATAGGAAACCTTTACCAGTGGAGCATCTTTGGACTCTCTCTTTTTAAAACCTTCTGAACCATAACTTGGAACCTGTAGAATAGGCTGTGGCTGTGGACTTCAGCACAACCATCAACATTGCTGTTCAAGAAATTACAATTTACATCCATTCCAAGTTGTAAATGGTAGTATTTTTTTCGAATTAAAAACACCATTAACTTAAAAATAAAGACTGAAATCATACAGTGTCTTCTTTCTGATGATAGTAAAATTAAGCTAGATACTAATAATGCAAAATTTAAAAACTCATATTTTTGAACATTAAAAGCATTTACTTCTATTAATCCTCAAATCAAAATCCCATGATATATTTTAGAAAAGTTTTGAAACAAAAGAATATAAAATGTAATGTTTGAATATATGCAGGATGCAGTAAAAACTCTGCTGAGAAAAGATGCAGGATTAAAAGGAAACATTAAACATGTAAGAGAAAAAAGGAAACATTAAATATAATGACATAGGACATAAATATGAGACCAATGGACACTGTGGACTACTGAAGGGAGGAGAGAGTTCAGCGGGTTAAAAAGCTACCTGTTGGATTTTCTGCTCGTTACCAGGGTGACGGGATCCATAAGCCAAACCACAGCATCATGTAATGTTCCCATGACATAACCCTACACATGTACCCCCTGTACATAAAATAGAAGTTGAAGTTTTAAAAAATGATGTAAGCTTCCACCTCATGCAGTTAAAAAATAACAGCAAATTAACTCCCCCAAAAAAGTTGAAAGAGGAATTAATAAAATTATGTATCAGTTAGGGTTCCCTAGAGGGACAGAACTAATAGGATATATACAAATATATATGTGAGTTTATTACATGATCACATGGTCCCACAATAGGCTGTGTGCAAGCTGAGGAGCAAGGACAGCCAGTCTGCATCTCAAAGCTGAAGAACCTGGAGTCTGATGTTTGAGGGCAGGAAGCATCCAGCACAGGAGAAAGATGTAGCCTGGGAGGCTAGGCCAGTCTCATCTTTTCACGTTTTTCTGCCTGCTTTATAATCGCTGGCAGCTGATTAGATTGTGCCCACCAGATTAAGGGTGGGTCTGCCTTCTTCAGCTCAGTGACTCAAATGTTAATCTCTTTTGGCAACACCCTCACAGACACATGCAGGATCAGTAATTTGCATCCTTCAATCCAATCGAGTTGACACTCAGTATTAATCATCACGAAATGTAATCAAAATCAATGACATAGTAAATAAAATAGAGAAAATCAATAAAGACATAATTTAGTTCATTGAAAATATGAATAAAATTGATAAACTCCTAACAAGCCAAATCAAGGTGAAAAAAGGGAAAGAGATGTTATAATGTATTGAATCATGAAATAAAAAGAGGCAGCATTACCAATCACAGAAACATTAAAAGATAACAAAAGAGCATTATGAAAAATATTTTGCAAATAAAATTGAATGATATAGAAAAAAATCATCAAAAAACATACCTTGTTAAAGCTGACATAAGAAAATAGGACATGTAAATAGTCATATCTATTACATTAAATTCTTAATTAAAATCTTCCCATAAAGAAAACTCAAGCCTCAGATGGCTTCACTGGAAATTTTTTCCATATTTTAATGAAGAAATTACTCCTATATTACATACAATTCCAAGAAAAAGAAAAAGAAACACTCTCCACTGATTTTATGAGCCAGATAACATCTATTTAAATCTGACAAGGACGTTTGAAAAGAGGGGAGAAATACAAGTCAATGTATCTCATAAACTTAGATGCAAAATTCATAAAAAGATATTATTAAATCAAATTTAGAAATATATAAATAGGTTAATATTAATACCCAAATATCTAAATGTGAAGTATTTGAGGAATACAGTATTTGTCTTTTTTATGTTTTATTTTATTTATAACTAATACATAATCATTATACATGTTTATGGAATACAGTGTGATGTTTCAATACAGGTATACATAGTGTAATGATCAAATCAGAGTAATTAGCTCATTGATCACTTTAAACATTTTTCAAATTTGGAATAACACTCAAAATCCTCTCTTCTAGTTATCTTGAAATATACAATTCATTATTAGCTATAGTCACCCTTTTGTATAATAGAGCACCAGAATTTAGTCTTCCTTCCCTGAGATAAACGTTTTTAGATTCCGCATATAAGTAAGATCACATGGTATTTGTCTTTCTGTGTCTGGCTTATTTCACTTAGCATAATGTCCTCTAGTTTCATCCACATTGCTTAAAATTAGAGGATTTTAATATATTCTATGGCTAAGTCATATTTGATTGTTATATATATTATGTACATATATAAACAATGGTATATGAAACAATGTTACATATAAGCAATGTTATACATACAAAACTATATATGTGTGTGTGTATATATGTATATATCATCTTTTTTATTCATTTATTTGTAGATGGGCACTTAAGTTGATTTCATTTCTTGGCTATTGTGAATAGTGTTGCAATAAACATGAGAATGCAGGTATCTCTTTAACATACTGATTTCATTACTTTTAGATATATACCAAATATTAGGACTGCTGCATAATATGGCGGTTCTACTTTTTGTTTTCTGAGAAGTCTCCATACTGTTTTTTAAAATGGCTATACTAATTTACAGTTGCATATAGATCTTATTCCAGATCTTAGAATAAAAGCTTTTAACTTTTCATGATTCAGTAAAACATTAGCTGTGAGTTTGCCATATATGGCTTTTATTTTGTTGAGATATGTTCCTTCTATACCCAATTTGTTGTTAGCTTTTATCATAAAAGAATGCCAAATTTTAACAGATGCCTTTCAGCAGTTATTGAAATAATCATATGGCTCTTGTCCTTGATTCTGTTAATGTGATGTACCATGTTTATTGATTTGTGTATGTTGAAGCATCGTTGCATCCCTGGGGTGAATCCCACTTGATCATGGTAAACGGTCTTTTAAAAGTGTTGTTGAATTTGGTTTGCTAGTATTTTGTTGAGTATTTTTGCATCTATGTTCATTAGATAGATTACCCTGTAGGTTTCTATTTTTTTATTGTGTCCTTATTTGGTATTCGTACCAAGGTAATGCTGTCTTTGTAAAATAAGTTTGGAAGTATTTCCTCCTCTTTAATTTTTTGGAATAGTTTGAGTATTATTGGTATTAGTCCTTCTTTAAATGTTTGGTAGAATTCAGTAGTGAAAATGTTAGCCCTCAAGCTTTCTTTTGATAGAATATATTTTATTACTGCTTCAGTTGTGTTACTTATTATTGGTCTGTTCAGGTTTTCTATTTTTTCCTGACTCAATCTTGACTGGTTGGATGTACCCAGGAATGTTTTAAATTTCATTTTTAATATTTAAATTGATTCATTGGTTCATGCATGTGTTAATTTTCATGTATTTGTACAGTTTCTGAAGTTCTTCCTGTTATTTATTTCTTGTTTTATTCCATTGTGGTCAAAAAAGATACTAAATAAAATTTTGATTTTTTAAAATGTGTTAAAACCTGTTTTCTGGTCTAACATATGATCTATCCTGGACAGTGTTCCATGTGTTGTTGAGAAAAAATGTATATTCTACAGCTGTTGGATGGAATATTCTCTAAATGTCTATTAGGTCTATTTCATTTAGAGTGCAGTTTAACTCTGATATATTTTCTTTCTATTTTTCATCTGGATGATCTGTCCATTGCTGAAAGTGGAGTGCTGATGTTCCCTACTATTATTGTACTACCATTAACTCCCTTTAACTCCCTTTGATTCTATTAATGTTTGCTTTATAAATTTAGGTGCTCCAGTGTTGGATGCATACATATTTTTAATTGTCATATCCTCTTGCTGTATTGACCACTTAATCGTTACATAATGACCTTATTTGTCTTTTTTACCATGATTGATTTAATATCTGTTTTATTGATACTAGTATAGATACTCTTGCTCTTTTTATGCTCATTTGCATAAAGTATCTTTTTCCATTTTTTTTACTTTCAGTTCATGTGTGTCTTTATAGGTCAAGTGAGTTTCTTGTAGACAGCATATAGTTAGGTTTTATTCCTTAACATTCAACCACTCTATGTCTTTTAATTGGAGAATTAACCTATTTACATTTAATGTTACTATTGATAGGTAAAGTCTTACTACTGCTATTTTGTTATTTGTTTTTTGGTTGTTTTGTAAATCTCTTTTTTCTTTCTTCCTCTCTTACTGCCTTCCTTTGTGGTTAATTGCTTTCCTCTAGTAGTAGCTTTTTGGTTCCTTACTTTTTATTTTTAGCATATCTATTATAGGTTTTTGCTTTATGGCTACCATGATGCTAATAAAAATATAGTTATAACAAGTTGTTCTAAAATACTAACAACTTAACTTTGATCACAAATAAAAGATGCAAACAAAAAAACTGTACATTTTAACTTTAATACTTTCACATTTTGTAGTTAGATATTTCTATTTACATCTTTTTAAATTGTCTTCTTTAACAAATTGTTGCAAGCATTAATCTTTTTATTAGTTTTGTCTTTTAGTCTTTTTAAAAAATTTTTGTAAACACCTAGGCTGAAGCAATCCATTCATCTCATCCTCCGAAAGTGCTGGGATTACTTCATTCTTTATTTTTCTTTTATCTCTTCTGACAGGATTTTCAAATGGCCTGTCTTTGAGATTACTGATTATTCTGCTTGGTCAATTCCTTTGTAGAGACCCTTTCATGCATTTTTATTTATTTATTTATTTTTACTGTATTTTTCAGCTTTAGGATTTCAGTTTCATTTTTTTTATTTCAATCTGTCTGTTAAAGTTATCTGATGCGGTCTGTATTATTTCTCTGTGTTTTCTTGAAGTTCGTTATTTCAAAATGCTTATTTTAAATTCCCTATCTAAGAGATCACATACCTCCATCTCTCTAGATTTAGTCACTGGTGCCTAATTTATTCTTTTAGTGAGGTTATATTTCTGTGAATATTCTGGATGCTTCTTGACACATATTGATACTTGGGCATTGAATAATAATTAGGTGTTTATTACAGTCTTCTCAGTCTGACCATATTGTCCTTTTTCAGAGGGCCTTTCAGGAATTCATAGGGAACTAATTGTGTTTTCTAAGCCTGTGCTCACTGCAGCCATTTCAGCACTAGAGGGCACCCTATGCCTAAGTTTGCCATTCTGGCACTAAAATTTATTTGCACTGAGCCACTTAAATCAGCTGGTGATGATGTGGGCAGGGACTTAAGTCCATTCTGCTTGGGTGATAGATTCCCTTCTGACATTGAGGCAGATCTGGAAGCTCTTTTCATGATCACCACTCTGAAATCAGGGATGATGGGGTTTCTACCCAGTGCTGTGTTTTACTGTAGCATACCTGGCACTGGCTTCCAAGGCACAGTCTCAGGCACACTTCCTTCTCCGTCCTCCAATTGGATGGTGTTTCTTTTCATTATGCCTGGTGTTCAGGGAGCATTGATGCAGGCAATGCAAGATTGTCCTTCCTACATTCTTCAATGCATCTTTTTTGTTATTATGCTAAAATAAGGTACTGTGATCTTTCACCTGTTTTTCTTAGCTGTTGGGAAGGTATTGTCTTGCATTAAAAGCCATTCAAATTGATGTTTCTTCAGGGGGACAGTCACTGGAGGATCCTATTGCACCATCTAGCTCTGCTTCTCTTCTACAATGTTTAAAAGAAAATCAATCAATGTAATTTCATGTATTGATAAAATAAAGATGAAAAAGAATTACGAACAATACAATAAAAATATTGAATTTAATCCTTGTTCATAATTTTTAGTCTGATAAAGGGCATCTATATAAAACCTATGGCAAGGATCATACTTAAAATTGAAATATTGAAAGTGTTCTTCTTGAAATTAGGTATGAGGCAAAAATATCTGTTATCATATCTAGACAACATTATACTGGAGATTCTAGCCAGTATATAAATTAGAAAGGCTGATACAGGTTGAGTATACCTTATCAAAAATGTTTGAAACCAGTGTTTCAAATTTCAGATTTTTTAAAATTTTAGAATATTTGCATTATACTTACTGATTGAACATCCCTAATCTGAAAATTTGAAAACTGAGATACTCCAATGAATATTTCCTTTGAGTGTCACAACAACACTGAAAAATTTTTCAGGTTTTACCATGGTTATGGATTATGATGCTCAATATTTAAAATATACTAGCTGTTCTTTAATATTCAATGAAGTTCGATTCAAAATTCCAGCACCTGGTTTTATATTAAATGATGAGCTGATTCTAATATTTATATGGTAATACAAATGGCCAAGAACAGCTAAGATCCTCTTGAAAAAGAATACATCTGGGTTGCTTAAACTACCAAATAGACTGAAATGGGAGATTTGGGTGGCATACCACAGGACCTATTACAAATACTATACTAAATGGTGAAATGCTAAAATCATTTTCATTAAAACCAAGAACAAGAGAGTTTGTGTTGTCAACATTATTGAAGATTTGAGTATTTTAAGAGTATTTAAAAAATTCTAGCTAATATATTAGGTTGCCATTACTTTCAATGGTAAAGACCACGATTACTTTTGCACCAACCCAATAGGATTAAACACCTCTTGATAAATAATAGAATATAAGAAAACATCTTCACTGGTAAATTATATGGTTACACACTTTTAAAAAAGTGTAACTCAAGGAAAAGAGTTATTGGAATTAAGATGATAATTGGATAGATTAATGGATAAAAAGAAACGTATAAAAACAAGAACTTTTCTCCATGCTATCAATAATCAACTAAAACGATGTTAGTATTATGCTGCCTACAAGCATGATTAAGGTTATAAAATACATACAAATGTATTTCATAGGAAAAATACATTTACAATCTATTTAAAAGTTGAAAGAAATATAAAATAAGACATAAAATATGGGGAGATATGTGTTCATACATGGAACTATTAGCACAAAATGTCAATATTTTCAAAATTTATATATTTAATTCTATTCCAATTGAAATCTCAATAGTTGTTTTTAATTGTATTTATAGATGCTAAATTGAGGTTCCTATAAAAAAAAGTTCCTATAAAAGAATAAATTGGAATAATCAATAAAAGTATGTATAAATATTTATATATTAATCTATAAGTATATGTGATACATATATAATGTAAATATAATATATATTTTATATGTATATAGCTATGCATTTATATCACATGTACATACACATACAAAACCTTCATAATTGAAGAAGTATATTGGTGACACAGGACTAGACACACGAGATTTGTCTTTCCTTGCCTGGCTTATTTCACTTAACATAATGACTTCCAGTCCCATCCACGTTGCTGCAAATGACAGTATTTTATTCTCTCCTGAGGCAGGAGAATGGCATGAACCCGGGAGGTGGAGCTTGCAGTGAGCCAAAATCATGCCACTGCACTCCAGCCTGGGTGACAGAGCGAGACTCTGTCTCAAAAAAATAAAATAAATGTCTTAGACCTAATCTAGTGTTCTGGGGGAATATCGATAATGTATTGTACAGTGAGAAAAGCAAATTACAGAATAATGTATTTGTTATGATTATGTTTTTTAAAATGTAGAAGCACAAAATCTCATGCAGGTATAATTGCATATTGCTTGTATGAACATGAAGAACTGCTTCGAGAGAAGATGAGACTGTTGACATACTTTTCATGTATGATTGCATTGTTTTGCAAGTTTCAATGAGCACATATTACTGTTGTGCTTAATATAAATTAATAAAGGGAGTAAAACCTAAAAGTCATTGCCCTATATGAAAGACTGCACTGCTAGTTTTGAGTTCCTGCTGCTTTAAGATTCATTCACTGATGCAGCAGTCTGTCTAAAATGTCTACATTCTAAAATAACATTGCAGCACTTTACCTCCACAGTTACTGTGAGAGTTGATACTTCATTAGACACACCACAAGTAACTTGTGAAACTGAAAATACATAAAGTTCTGGGTTATGGAAATTCAACAAATGTGCAATTTCAAGAAGAAATTTTCTATTTTTTTCTTACCAATATAATTATTTAGTTTCAATGCCTTAAAAAATTGCAAGGAGTTTTTTAAATACTTATAATTTCAAAAAAAATTAATTTACCTCTTATCATTAAATACCTGTTTTCTCATTTTGAAATAGAATCTTAGTAATTCATATGTCTTAAAAATAATATCCCCTATACAAATTATGCATAATATAATCAAATAACTTTTATATTGAGTAATATAAATATGATGATAATTCTGTTTCTTCAGTATTAGAAATATAGGTATTGCTTTAAATAAGACGGTTGCTTCAATATTTACTGCAGATCAGAAAATTAATAAGCATGTGGAATAGCTGTATTGGTGTTAAATACTTTCATGAACTCAAGTCAACACTTCAAAAATTTCAATAATCTGCTCATAGGAACTAAGTTTTTTGAGTATGTGATATAAATATGTATAACAATCTAGATAAAAAGATAAAATATAATGTACACCAAAATCAAATGTGAGTTTGTGTCAATAACTCACACTATGAAGCTGACAATTAGGTTTTGACAGAGTACTTAAGCGTTCAAATTAAGAGGCATGATCAATTCATGATGATTCATCACTTCTGGAAGAGATATTTAAGATTTTAAAAGGCTTATTTTAAAGGACCACCCTGTTTCAGAAGATAAATTTAAAACTTTCTTGGATTTTATTATTATAATGACAGAAACACTTTAATAGATTTCATTAATCAATATAATTTTATGGTTGATTATATAGTTTTGAAAATCAAGGCTAATTTTAATTGTAATTAGATCCAAAAAACTCTACTTTTTTCTCTACATTCATTCAGATAAGATCATTATCAAGCTTCATGATTATCACTCAGCTTTAAAAGAAAGGTGCACAGGTCCTGATTTCTCAAAAGTCATTGAACAATTTCATCCATTCAATAAATATTTATTGAGCTTCAAATATGCACCAGGTGGTATATGAGAATTGCTAGAAATAAGAAACACTTATTTTCTTTAAAAGTATAGTATTTATTCTGAAGATGAAGAGGCTCCCACAGAAATCTGCCAGAGTTGCAAAGCTAGTAAACATCTAAATGTACACAAACCTAATAAAACAGTTGATATAAACCATGAGAAATCTATATCTTGGTTTATTTGAATAGCATCCCAGTAATTCCAAAGTGACCTAACCATCCAACTCTTTAATCCAACCATATAGATTCAAAAACTCACATGGCTTGCTAGGAAGAATTTCTACTCCCTACTATGTAAAGGATTTAAAGACCTGATTGGGCTCTGGCTACACCACACCACAGTCAGACTGACTAACTGGATCAAAAGAGACCCTAAAGCCAGAAGGGGTGTAACCAAAGGCCTGCAACATGACCCCACACATTGGAGTGTGCTTCACAAGAAGCCATTTTTTTCAAAGCCTTTATATATCAAGGCATCTGCTCATCCTAGTAAATAAGCTCAGATATCAGCCTATCATTTGTTGCCTGTCTTAATAATTCAGTGTCAGTGTTGATACATAGCATGCCAGAATATAACAGACTGTTATCTATGTCTGATAAAATTTTCTTCAAACCATAAAGATTGTACAAGATGCAAGATTCATGTACAATTGAATCTGTACACTGGCAAACTGAAGAGCATGAAATGATCCCTCTCTACCTCAGCCTTCTTCTAAATAGAGGTCACTAAGTTTACTCAATTGTAAACTCTAACAGCATTGTAATGGGGGTATAAAAGAATGCCTTCAATTGCTGCAGGATGTCAAGTGTGCCATTTTAACTGTTACAATTATCTAGTATGCATTCAAACAGAAATCCATGTAAAGAGAAAGAAAGATTTACACATTTAGGAGGGCTCAAAAGGAGATTCAAATTATAAGGCTGATTGCAACTGGTCTCGTTGATTATGGATAAGGATGGATTTAAATAAAACACCATCTATGCTAACTCCTGTCCTGAGATCTTTATCAAGGCACGGATGAGCAATTTTTCAGGCAAAGCTCATTATTTAAAAACCAGTATATGGTCACTTGCTATATAACGAAGGCATGAGAACAATGATAAATCCTTGCAGGTTTGACATGCATTTCTAAATGAGCACTCTGATACATGAACTTGATCTAAATGAGTAATGGATACATGATCACTGTATTATAATGAGGCTCATACTTTATAATTCTATATACTTTACCAGTGGTGAGTTTCTAAATTGGCAGAGTTCCATTATTGGAGAGTGTTGTTGAGCACCAACTGGATTTATAGAAAATAGAAACAATTTCCAAAACAAGTTGCACCTACATCTGTTATGCCTGCAGCAATATAAGTACAATGGACTTGAGTTTGGCATCAATGACCACTACTGGGTGCCAAGCCTAGCCATGCACACCTGCATCTCAGCACTTACAGGCACTGTCTTTGTCAAATATTTGGCCCAATAAATCTCTGAAAAGCAAAAATGGAAACTGTTTGGGGTAATATATAACATCTGAATTGAGAACATAGGGAGGTTCAAAACAAAGTTGTTGAAAATGAGAAAGGTTTAATGATTCAAATGAAAAGCTCAATTACATTTCAATGCACAGACCTTGCTTTTCAAGATGAAATTTTGGCATTTTTTTTTTGTATTTGAAGTAACATGTCTGTTTTTTTTACTGATGAAAGCTTAAATCACATCAAGATGAGAGAGAATGAGAAAGTGCTGTCTTTTAAGTTCAAACTTTATGTCGCTTTCCCAGAGAGGACTAAATTTTGTTCAGAATGGTGATATTAGATAATTCCTTTAAAATTTCCATTTCTTGTCAAAAGGGGGCCTCTCCTACTTCCATGTAAGCAACCAAATTATAAATTATGATTTGAAAACCGAGAACACCAAATAAAGCCCACTGGAAAATCGCACAATGGTACAATGTGATATGAGTATGTATGGGGTTTGAAGTCTACTTTGCCACTCCAACTACACTATGCTCTGACTATGAACATTTTGTGTTATTATGTGTGCCCTTAGACATCCTGATTTGCAATCAAAATGGTAACCAAAGTTTTCTGTTTGGTGCTTTCCAGTTGAAAAACATTACAAAATTAAGAAAACAACCCATAGTGTGTTTTGCACAGTCCAGTTTTGCTGATACCATCAGCAAAATCTTTAGAATAGTAATTGAAATTCCAAATGCTTCAAACAACTGAACATATCTTGGTTTAATTATTTTCTAATTATGAATGTAACCAGTGTAAGATAATTGAAAGATAACCCTTAGGTTTAGCTTGAATACAGTATTTCTCAGGGGACTTGATAGATTTTAATGCTTCAATGAAATTGATGACCCCTATGTAATGAAAAGGGAAAACTGATCAATACCAAGAGTAAAGTCTTTCAACTTACATCCTAAATGGGCATTAAACACTTCCAAAGTCTGGCTGGCAACCAAGAATAGAATGACTAGAGTAGTTTGAACTTCCCCAGTCTGTAATGTAAGCCTGCCCACTCTTGTGAGGTATCATCCTGATGAGTACTACTGTCAAACGAATTTCCTTGACTCTTACAAAATACTGAGCATAATCTTCAGTAAACTGAGCATTCTGGTTTGGTGACTTAACTTGCATTTCACTTAGGAATAACTGGAAAAAATATATATGTTTATGTCCCCTTATGTGCTTCCCTCATGATGCTCAGCAAAAGAATACTTTGATTAAAATAATACATCTCAAAAAGACTCTTTATAATTGAGTGAGTCTAAAAGGCCGAGATTAACTCTTTAATAATTTCAACAAAAATCACCTGGGAAATGTTTTCTTCCTGGTGTATCTGGACTCTCCAATACCTAAGGTATTAAGCATTATTAGTGCAAAAGAAAATGACAATAGTTATAAACATACAGTTTATACATATACACTGTTGGATTTTTTCAAGTATTATTCTTAAACACTAGGTGGATTTTCCTGTATAATTATACTATTATCCTCATTTTATGGTGAGAAGGCAGATTATCATAGTAGAAAAAGTGTGCGTAGTCAATCAGGCTATAGTTCATATTTAATGCTTACTAACTGGGTGAATTTGGGCAAGAAAAATTAATCTTTCAGAGATTATGTTTCTTCACTTATGAAACAGGATTTCTATGTGAAAAATATGTTCAATCATGGAAACAATTATAATAACCATATTAATTACATGACTCCACTACACCAATCACTGTGCCTAGACAATTTGGAATATAATGTATTAATTGAGAGAATAGTATTTGGAGTTAGATCTGATTTCAATTCCTAATTCTACTACCTGCTAGATGTGTAATACTGGGCATATTACTTGTCTTCACTGAGCTGCAATATCCTTAGCAACAATATGAGAACACAAATGCTTATCTCATAAGGAGGTTCTTCTTATGATCAAATAGAATGCTTAAATTGTAATCTTTCACCTTCCTATCACTGTTTATCTTCTCAACCTGCTTTTACTTTTTCTTCATAGCATTTATCATTATTTGATGTTATAGCACATATTTTCTTATTTGTTCATTTTATGTTCTCCCACTAGCATATAAGCTTTGGGAAGAAAGGGACTTGTTCTGTATCACCATTTCAACAGCATCATGGTTTAGCTCATGAAAGGTATTCAAATATTTATCATATGAATAAATTCAGAGGTTTGGTACCCATATATCAAGAAATAAGAATTCAATAACTGTTCAACGTTTTATATACATGAAGAAGGTAAGTGTCTTGTGTAAGGATGCACATATCCTCAGTGACTGAGATAGATTAGGACCAAGATTTATTTACTTCTGGTCCTTCTTTATACTATTCCAGGGGTTCTTCAAGTACATTTCCTGGGCAATCAGCATCACTATCACCTTGGAACTGTGTTTAGCAACAAAATTCTCAGGATCCAACTGAAACCTATTGAATTAGAAATACTTAGGTCTGGGTCAAACAATCTTTGTTTTAGTAAGCACTCTTAATAATTCTGATTCATGCTAAAGTTTGATAACCACTGTACGTATAAACCCCGACACTTTCCAACACCCTGACTGCTTTCTAATAACAAACCTTCTTCAATGCCAAATGGAAAAAGTGATTATCATTAAGTTTAGAGCAAAGATTTATTACTTGTTATAAATGTTAATTTATTTAACTTTAAATAATTTTTTTTCTATTAGCACCAAACAAAAAGAGGTCTAATTTTAGCTAATCCTTGGTTTCAGCAAAGCCAGAGAGTAAACTTCTGCAAGACTATCCCACATAGATTTGGCCTTTAAAGTTGATTTAGAAGTCCTTCCACAATTCAAGATAAATACCATAAATCATGAGAATCAATTTATTTTTAGATCCTACTTAATCAGATATTACATCTGGATTCAATATTTTTAAAGACCTTCCCATGTAAATAATTTATAAGAACTACCTTGGTTTAGCTTCTCTGCTCAATGATTCCTAGATTTTGGGTTGGTTTTGTTACATCTTGTTTTTTCTTTAAAGATAAAAAAGCAGCCTGAGGATCTTAAAATGTCAAAAGATAAGAAAAAACACACTTATTGATTGATTGTCAGCTCTGATTCTATGGGGGAAAATAAATATTTTACTATATCTTATTCTTCAATTAATTGATTGCACTGTAAAAATCGGTTGTGCCATATTATTCTTGAAAATATTAAATAACAAGAAAACGAGGTAAAATTTAGAATATTTTGTCTTTCTGAAGATAATTCAAGCCTTCATTTATTAGGCTTTTTATCCTTTTTCCTTCATAAATCTTGATCTTACATTGACATCATGGAGTGTTGCAAGAATTCAACAATGAATTTTCTATTTTCTTGCAGTTAATAATACCACGATGTTGGAGAGCATAGTTTTTATTCTAGAGACCAAAAAAAGAAAATAATATTTTTGTCTATGTAGTTAATGCTTTCAATAATGGAAGTTACAATTTTCTCCTTGAACAACAAAGTGTATTTATTTTTATTGGAACAATTTCCTTTCTTGTAAAGGCTGAATCAGTTTGTTCTTTGGGACGTGTAAAGCAGATTATAAAAAATACGTGAAGAAAGTCAGATAATTCAGGTTCTCAACCTAGAGATCAATAGAAGAAAATATCTTAATTAAATCTGAATTAATTCCTCTTCATTCATGATGAGCATGGTGGCTCATACCTGTAATCTCAGCAAATTGGGAGGCTAAAGTGGAAGGATCACTCGAGGCCAGAAATTTCACACCACTCGAGGCAACATAGTAAGACCCTGTCTCTACAAAAATTTTAAAACTTGGTTGGGTGTGGTGGTGCACACCTACAGTTCTTGCTACTTGGGAGACTGAGGTGAACTTGATGGCAGGAGTTCGAGGCTGCAGTAAGCTTTGATTGTGCCACTGCACTCGGGCCCAGGCAACAGAGCAAGACCATGTCACTAAAGAAATTAATAATAAATAGATAATAAAATACCTCTTCATTCATGATAATGAGACACTCCAACATAGTATATTATAGATTTCTGTGTTCACGCAACCTCAAGTATCAGTGTCAGCTCTGCATTTGCTAGGTCAAGGTAAATGTGGCCTATTTTAAATACGGAAGATTTCCAGAGATGATGATAATCTAAGCAACTTGTTAGCATGAATGATTTGGTAATAGTAAGAATTTACCATTCCAGGTTTCTTGCACAAGCAATTAATTACCTTTGTGTGCTAATCCACAATAAATCCTACCCCCTATAAACAATGAAAATATTTCTTCAACATGGTTGACAACAGAGAAAATCATGTAAATTTAAGACATTTATGTCACTGAGGACCTTATTTTAAATTAAAAGCATCACTGAAAGGGGTAAGACATTAGGCTGGAGCAGTCACTCACGAATACCCTAGTGAATGTTAGCCTTCTATGAGTATTACCTTTCCAGTGAGCTAGAAAAGAGGTGAAAAGGAAGAACTAGTGATAGCAGTAAGATTGCTTGGTAAATTTAAATCAATAGTAGTTGTTTGTGATGAAATATCAAATATGAGTTATAAAATTGCCATAATGTTGAGAAAATAAGGAGTACCTAGGGAAAAGTGGGTTTTGAATATTTCCATACATGAACAGTAGTAGTCCTCAGGAGACAGTTATTGCATAATATGCATATAGATAAGTGACTGGGCTGACAGGAATTCTCGCCTAAATGCCATTGTGCTTTGGGAGCTTGGGAGAAATACTATAGAGGAGTTAGAAATAAATAATATCGCCTCTGCCCTCATATAATGCTTTGTTTCCAGATGGAGAAGGGACAGTCAAGCTCATTGCTGCAGTTGGCTAAACAAGATCACTTAAATGTCATCTGGTTTACACCAGATCGATGCTATCATGGTGACCTCTGCTGTGGGAAATGTTAAAAAAAAAAAAAAAAAGTGAATCCAAATTTCAATCCCTGCATTTTACCCTTTTAGTTATCTCAGATCAATAACCATTCATTGGCTACTGTGATTCTCACATGGAGGAGGGAGCTGCACATTTTTCTTAATGACAGCAACCATTAAAATTTAGCTCTAAACAAGTTAGTGTGATGGAAAAAGAACATTACAGCACCACGAAACATTTCAACATTGTATTGTATGTCTTTGTGACACTACTATATTAAAACTTGCTTACATTTTATGATAAGAACAGTGGTAATAACATGTTGCAAGATGTTTTTCTAAAAAGGAGAAACAAATAAGCATTTTATTTTTTAAATCTCTTTGTCCTATGACAAGTCTCAAATTCAGAAAGTGAAGAAATTGGTATTCCAACACCAGTACTGTCCTCTAATAGTTATTCAGTTGCATTTTGTTTAGTAGGTAAAATCAGAAGGAATGGAAGAGGGAATATCTTGTCCTTTTAAATCATTAAATACCTGGCTTTATGTCTTTCCTAATTCTATTAATATATTCCTAGGTGGTTTGGAAAAACCACTTGCCAAACAAAATTTAAATGATTCATTTTTTACTAAATAAGGAGAGGAAGGTATAAAAGGAGATTGAGTAACATAGTGGTATACATACATTCTATCTATTCAAACTTAACCTCTGATGTCTCATAAACTCAGAATACCTGAATTTACACTTACTTTACTAGCTAATTCAATGTCCAATTGTGTATATGGAGTAACTGATTTCTCAACTTCTACATAGTTGCATGTAGTTCTTAAAACAAGCAAAAACTAGATGATCAGTACTATTTTTTTCTTTTCCATGACACAAAATTCTAATATGGTGATTTAGTTATTGTACAGTGAGAACAGAGAAGATGTATCAAGTTATTTTTGTACAGCGTTCTCCAATTATTGTATTCACTTCTAGTGGTGCGGTGTGATGTGTGGTGGTATATAATAGAGTGGTGAGTTTATTGGTCCATTTTGTTTGAGTAAAAGAATAGTTTTAAAAGATCTAGCAAGAGGTATAAACTAAATATGGTTGACAAATGAAATGGTAATAAATGAGATCGATCTAGTAAACAAAGAATTAAGTCATGAGGGCGGTGAAATTAAAGAAAGATAATTTAGAGGAGCGAGATGATTCATGTTATTGGATGACAAGTAGGGCATCATTATGATGTAGTGGAGAAAGCACAGGGGATTTGAAATGAAAGGGATCTGTGTTTGAATCCTGACTTTTTTCATTTTACTAGCTGTGTCAATGACAATATATATAACTTCTACTGCTTCAGTTACAAAGTGGCAAGAATAATCATTACCATGGATGATTGTTGTGATACTGATGGCTGTTATATACAAAGTGACTTATTCATAGGAGATTTTCAGTAAATGGTAGCAATTATTGCTGTTATGTGACTGTTGGGCCAAATTTCCAAATGGGTGAGTGCTTAGCATAAATCACGGATGTTTTCTTGTTGTCAATAAAAAGGCAACCCTCAGGATGTGTGGTTACAAACCTTAGGTTTAATAATGATATTATATAAATTAGACATAATTATTTTGAATTTTCTAATAGAAAATGGATAGTTATGAAAAATGCCACATTATTCTAGCAGATCTGTGGAAGAATAAACTTATAATAATCTTGTAAGGAATTTGATGCAATTAAAATATTCTTGGTTTTGCAGATGCTAGCAAGGTTGTGGAGAAAAAGGAAGGCTTGTATACTGTTGGTGGGTGTGTAAATTAGTTAAAGCATGGTAGAAATCAGTGTGGCAATTCTTTAAAACCAAAAAAAAAAAATTTCATTGGACCCAGCAATCCCATTACTGGGTATATACCCAAAGGAATAAAAATTATTTTATTATAAAGACACACACACATATGTTTATTGCAGCACCAGTCACAGAAGCAAAGACATGAAATCAACCTAAATGCCCATCAACAGTAGACTGGATAAAGAAATTGTGGTCCGTATAAACAATGAAACACTATGCAAACATACCAAAGAACGAGATCATGTCCTTTGCAGCACCGTGGATGGAGCTGGAGGCCATTATCCTTAGCAAACTAGTGTAGGAAAAGAAAACCAAATACCACATGTTCTCACTTATAAGTGGGAGCTAAATGGTGAGAACACATGGACACACAGAGGGGAACAACACACATTGAGGCCTTTCTAGGGTGGAGGGTGGGAGGAGGGAGAGGATAAGGAAAAATAACTAATGGATACTAGGCTTAACACTGGGTGATGAAATATTTTGTACGACAAACCTCCATGACACAAGTTTACCTGTATAACAAACCTTCATATGTACCCCTGAACTTAAAAGTTAAAAAATGACACTTGGTTTTGGAGACCAGGGAGATGGGTTTGGATTCAACATTTACAAGCTTAATTGTTAAGTCTCTGTAAGCCTCAAATACTCCATTTTAAAACTGGCAATATGGTACTTATAAAGAATCAATGAAATAGCATAATAAAGCACCCAATAGAATGTCTGATATATAGCATATTCACAATAACTGTTGATTTCTACTCTCACACCCTAACATCATCACATTTCTACAAAATCACAATGTATGCCCAGGAATGATGTGTTAAATATAGCTAATTTTAACGTACCTTGATAATTGAAATATCCATGACCAACAGAACCACCTGAGACTAGGAGACGTATTTAAGAGTCCAACAATAGCATCAGAACTACTAATGGGGAAAATAATTTGTTTCTGTTGTGTATAACACAGAAAATCCATCAAGTTATCTTCGTGTTTCTGACTATTTATTTATTTTTATTTTGAGATGGAGTCTTGCTCTTTCGCCCAGGCTGGAGTGCAGTGGCAAGATCTGGGCTCATTGCAACCTCTTCCTCCTGGATTCAAGCGATCCTTCTGCCTCAGCCTACTGAGTAGCTGGGACTACAGGCGCATGCCACCGCACCCGGCTAATTTTTGTATTTTTAGTAGATACAGGGTTTCATCATATTGGCCAGGCTGGTCTCAAACTCCTGACCTAGTGATCCGCCTGCCTCAGCCTCCCAGTGACTTTTTATATAAAGAGTAAATTGACATGACAGTGTTTAAAAAATTGGATTCTAGATATCTAATACAGTAGATATTAGCTGAAAGCTAACAAAGCTGGAAAGCTAAAATAGGTTAAAGGAGGTAGTGTGGCACCCTAAGATAATTTGAGATTTCTTTACTTGGCAAGAAAAGAAGAGTGTTAGTTCGTTTTTATGCTGCTATGAAGAAATACCCAAGACTAGGTAATTTATAAACAAAAAACGTTTAATTGACTCACACTTCACATGTGTGGGTTGGTGTCAGGAAATCTACGATCATAGTGGAAGATACCTCTTCACAGGGCAGCAGGAGAGAGAATGAGTGCAAGCAGGGGAAATGCCAGATGTTTATAAAACCATGAGATCTCATGAGACTCACTCATTATCACGAGAACAGCATGGGGTAAACTGCCCACGATTCAATTACCTCCACCTGGTCCTGCCCTTGACATGTGGGGATTATGTGGATTGCAATTCAGGTTGAAATTTGGGTGAGGACACGGAGCCAAACCATATCAAGAAGGAAGACTTTCTACAAAAGTAGAACTCTAGAAAGGCAGAATATCCAACTGAATGCCATAGAAAGAGAGTCATGGACACAGAACTTTTACATTAGTGTCCTTTTGTTCTCACTACAGGTTCAAATCTGAAGGCAAATTTTATTTTATTTTTTAATTTTATTTTCAAATTGTATTCCTAAGAATGGATGACAACAATCTATGATCATTCAGAGAAAACCAATGTCAGCCTACAAACATACTTTCTCTCCTAGGTTATGTTATTTGTGGAAAATAATTTGCTGAGCACAAAAAATTGAACCATTTATCACTTTGCGTATTTTCAGTTTTAGGTTTCAGAAAATCAAATTCAAACTAGTTTAGGGTTTAGATGGAAATTTATAACACTAAATTCCTTTTTAGAATAGTAGAAAGGGAGAAAAGGGGGAACAAGATGGCAGAATAGAAAACTCCCCGGATCATCCTCCACGCAACCCTTGGCAAGGACACAAAGTTTACAACTAACTGTACAGAAAAAAATACCTTCATAAGAACCAAAAGTCCGGTGAGCATTCACTGTACCTGGTTTTAACTTCATATCACTTAAAGAGGCACTGAAGAGATAGAAAAAACAGTCCTGAATCTCTGATGCCACCCTTCCTCTCCCCTCACCTGTGGCAGAGTAGTGCAGAAAACATCTCTGGGTGCTGAAGGAGGGAAAGCATAGCAATTGTGAGGCATTGAACTCACTGCTCTTTTGTTAGAGCAGAGAGAAAAACTGGACAAAACTCAGCTGACACTCATCCTTGGAGGAAGCATTTAAACCAGCCCTAGTCAGAGGGGAATCACCAGTCTCAGCGGTCAGAACTTGAGTGCTTGCAAACCTTGCCACAGAAGACTACAGTACTCTATATCTTCAAATAAACTTGAAAAGCAGTCTAGACCATAAGGACTACAACTCTTAGGCAAGTCCTAGGGCTGAACTAAGCCCAGAGACAGTGGACAGGGGAGACAAACAACCTACTAAGAAACCAGTTGAGACAGCCAAGGGAGTGCTGGAATCACCCCTCCACACTGCACACTGCACAGCTTGCTGCTCCAAAAAAAGACAATTTCTTTCCACTTGAAGACAGGAGAAGGAAGAGTGGGATGGACTTTGTCTTTTATATTAAATACTAGCT
The DNA here is from genome assembly GCF_028878055.3 of Symphalangus syndactylus. NCBI lineage: Eukaryota > Metazoa > Chordata > Mammalia > Primates > Hylobatidae > Symphalangus > Symphalangus syndactylus. The sequence goes on from NC_072447.2 coordinate 100,047,221, forward strand.
TATCCACAGCATGATAGGATACCAGTCAAAGTAGTGAGACCCCTGTCCCAGATCTTAGCTCCCAGATGACATTTGTAGACACACCCTGGACCAGAGGGGAACCTGCTGCCTTGAAGGAAGGGTCCCAGTCATGGCAGCATTCATAACCTGCTAACTAAAGACCCCTTGGGCCCTGAATAATCAGCAGTGATATCTAGGTACTAAATTGACGCCCTTGGCTGAGCCTCTGAGACTTGCTGGCTTTAGGTGAGACTCCGTACATTACCAGCTGTGCTGGCTGCATGAAGAAACTCCATCTGCTTGAGAAAAGTAGAGGGAAAAGTAAAGGTGACTTTGTCTTGCACTTTAGGTACAAGCACGGCCACAGAAGGGTAGAGCATCAAAAGAATACGTGGAGTTCCTGATTCCAGGACTTGATACTTGGATGGCATTTCAGGACCTTCCCTAGGCCAGAGGGGAGCTGGCTGCCCTGAAGGGTGAGTCCCAGGCCAGGCAGCATTTACTACAAGCTGACTTAAGAGACCTTAGGCCTTAAGGGAACATTGGCTGGTAGTCTGGCAGTATTCCTCATGAACTGGAGTGGCAGTGGTTATAGGGTGAGGCTCCTCTCCTTTTGGAGAGGACAGAAGAGTGGGAAAGGATGCCTCTTAGGTTTTGAGTGTCAGCTCTGCCTCAGTACAGTAGAATATCATATAGACTTCTATAGGTTTTTCGTTTTTTTTTTTGTTTTTTTTAAATTTTATTATTATACTTTAAGTTTTAGGGTACATGTGCACAATGTGCAGGTTTGTTACATATGTATACATATGCCATGCTGGTGTGCTGCACCCATCACCTCGCCATTTAGCATTAGGTATATCTCCCAATGTTATCCCTCCCCCCTGCGCCCGCCCCACAACAGTCCCTAGAGTGTGATGTTCCCCTTCCTGTGTCCATGTGTTCTCATTGTTCAATTCCCACCTATGAGTGAGAACATGTGGTGTTTGGTTTTTTGTCCTTGCAATAGTTTACTGAGAATGATGGTTTCCAGTTTCATCCATGTCCCAACAAAGGACATGAACTCATCATTTTTTATGGCTGCATAGTATTCCATGGTGTGTATGTGCCACATTTTCTTAATCCAGTCTATCGTTGTTGGACATTTGGGTTGGTTCCAAGTCTTTGCTATTGTGAATAGTGCCGCAATAAACATACGTGTGCATGTGTCTTTATAGCAGCATGATTTATAATCCTTTGGGTATATACCCAGTAATGAGATGGCTGGGTCAAATAGTATTTCTAGTTCTAGTCCCTGACTCCCAGACAGTACCTCTGGACTCACCTAGGGCATGGGGAACCTTGCCATCCTGAAGGGAAGGAAACAGGCCTGGCTTGCTCTGCCACATGCTGATCGTAAAGCCACAGGGCCTTGAGTGAACATAGGCAATAGCCTGTGAGTGGTTATAATAAGCTTTGGGTGAGACCCAGTGCTGTCCTGGCTTCAGATCTGATCCAGTGGTGTCATAGTGGTGGCGGCCACAGGGGTGCTTGTGTAACTCCACTCCCAGCTTGAGGTGGGAGAAAGTAAGGGAAGAAAACAAGACTCTGCCTGGTAATCCAGATAATTCTCCCAGACTGTATTCAAGACCATCAAGGCAATACCTCTGCAAGTCTGCAAGAAACAAACTATTATTGGGCTTGAGATGCCTCCTAAAGCAGATGCAGCTTAGATCACCACAACCAAGTCCTTTCAAATATCTGGAAAGCCTTCCCAAGTAGAGTGGGTAAAAACAAGCTCAGACAGTGAAGACTACAATAAATACCAAACTCTTCAATGCCCAGACTCAAACAAACATCAAGATAAGCCAGGAAAACATGACCTCCTCAAATGAACTGAATAAGCCACCAGAGACGAATCCTGGAGAAATGGAGACATGTTACCTTTTAAACAGAGATTTCGAAATAGGTGTGTAAAGGAAATTCAAATAAATTCAAGATAACAAAGAGAAGGAACTCATAATTCTATCAGATACATTTAACAAAATTAAAATAATTAAAAAGAATCAACAGAAATTTTGGAGCTGAAAAATGCAGTAGGTGTACTGAAGAATGAATCAGAGTCTTTTTGTAGAAGCATGGATCAAGCAGAAGAAAACATCAGTGAGCTCGAAAACAGGCTACTTAAAAACATAGAGTGGGAGAAGGCAAAATAAAAAGGAATAAAAAGCAATAAAGCACTGGTTCACGCCCGTAATCCCAGCATTTTGGGAGGCCGAGGTGGGCAGATCACGAAGTCAGGAGATTGAGGCCGTCCTGGCCAACATGGTGAAACCGCGTCTCTACTAAAAATACAAAAAAATTAGCTGGGCGTGGTGGTGCATGTCTGTAGTCCCAGCTACTAGAGAGGCTGAGGCAGGACAATCTCTTGAACCCAGGAGGTGGAGGTTGCAGTGAGCCAAGATTGCTCCACTGCCCTGCAGCCTGGGCGACAGAGCAAGACTCTGTCTCAAAAAATAAATAAAAATAAATAAATAAATAAATGAATAAAGCACACAAAAAAGTGTCTAGAAAACAGCATCAAAGTGGCAGATCTAAAAGTTATTGGCCTTAAAGAGGTGGTAGAGAAAGACATAGGGGTAGAACATTTATTTCAAAGGGATAATGACAGCGAACTTCCCAAACTTAGAGAAAGATATCAATTTCCAAGTACAAGAAGGCTTTTGAACACTAACCAGATTTAACCAAAGGAAGACTACATTAAAGAATTTAATAATCAAAATTCCAAAAGTCAAGGATAAAGAAAGAATTCTAGGAGCAGCAAGAGAAAGGAAACAAATAACTTAAAATGGAACTCCAACACATCTGGCAGCAGATTTTTCAGCAGAAACCTTACAGGCCAGAAGAGAGGGGCATGACATATTAAAGTGCCGAAGGAAAAAGCTTTTACCCTAGAACAGTATATCTGGTGAAAATATTGTTCAAACGTGAAAGAGAATTCCCAGACAAACAAAAGCTGAGAGATTTCATCAACACCAGACCTGCCCTTCCAGAAATGCTAAATGGAGAACTTCAATCAGACAGAAGAGGACATTAATGAGCAATAAATAATCACCTGAATGTACAAAACTCACTGGTAATAGTAAGACACAGAAAAACACAGAATATTATAACACTGTAACTGTGGTATGTAAACTACTCTTATCCTAATTAGAAAGACTAAATAATTAACCAATCAAAAAGAATAACAACAACTCTTTTCAAGACAAAGACAGTACAATAAGAAAAAAGTATCAACAACAAAATTGAAAAGGGAAATGATGCTAAGGCATAGAGATTTTATTAGTTTTCATTTTGCTTCTTTGCTTCTTTATACAGTGTTATCAGGTTAAAATTATGGGTTATATAGTTATTTGCAATCCTCATTGAAACCTCAAACCAAAAAACATACCATCGCTACATAAAAATTAAAAAGCAATAAATTAAATCATATAACCAGAGAAAATAATCTTCACTAGAGTAAGATGGAAACAAAAGAAAGAAGGAAGAGAAAACTACAAAACAACCAGAAAACAAACAACAAAATGACAGGAGTAAGTCCGTATCAATATTAACATTGAATATAACTGAAGCAAACTCTCCAATCAAAAGACATAGACTGGCTGAAAGGGTGAAAAAACAAGACCCACTGATCTGTTGTCTACAAAAAAACACACTTCACCTACAAAGACACATATAGACTGAAAATAAAGAGATTAAAAAAAAAAACACTGCAGCTTCACGGAGGTATCTTCCCTTCTCTCTCTCAATTTACTTCAATCCACAAATGACTGAATATGTATTTGTTGAGCACCTGGCCTGATGTGTACTCTACATTCCATGCCAGTGAAAACCAAAAAGGAGCAGAAGTCACTATAGTTTTATCAGACAAAATATATTTTAAGAAAAAATCTATAGAAGAGACAAAGAAGGTCACTATATAATGATAAAGGGGTCAATTCAGAAAGAAAATACAACAATTTTAAATATGAATGCACTCAACACTGGAGCACCACTATATAAAGCAAGTATTATTAGAGCTAAAGAGAGAGTTGGGCCCCAATACAATAATAGCTGGAGACGTCAATACCCCCCTTTCAACACTGGAAAGATCTTCCAGATGGAAAATCAACATCAGACTTAATCTGTAATATAGCCCAACTAAATCTAATAGATATTAAAGAACATTTACAATCTTTTCCTCAGAATACACATCCTTTTCCTCAGCACATAAATCCTCCTCAAGAATACACCATATGTTATGGTGTATTCACAAAACAAGTCTGAAAACATTAAAAAAAAAGATATAATATGAAGCATCTTTCCTGATCATTATGAAATAAAAATAGAAATTAGTAACAAGAGAAATATTGGAAACTATATAAATACAGGGAAATTAAATTATATTCCCCTGAATGACCAGTGGGTTAATAAAGAAATTAAGAAAGAAGTTGAAAATTCTCTTGAAACATATTATAATGGAAACACAACATACCAAACCTATGAGATACAGCAAAAGCAGTAGTAAAAGATAAGTTTATAGCTATAATCACCTATATCAAAAACAAAGAAAAACTTCAAATGAACAATTAAATGATACATCTTTAAAAATTGAAAAGGCAAGAGGAAACACAACCCAAAATTAGTAGAAGAGAAATTATAAAGATCAGAGAAGAAATAAATAAAGTTGAAATGCAGAAAACAAGACAAAAGATTAAGAAAACCAAAAGTTTGTTTTTTGAAAAATTAAAGAAAATTGACGAAATTTTAGCCTGATTAAGAAATGAGAGAAGATCCAAATAAAATTAGAAATGAAAAAGGAGATGCTACAAGTGATACTGCAGAAATGAAGGGATCATTTGTGGCTACTATGAGCAAATATATGCCAATAATTTGGAAAATCTAGAAAAAAAATTGACTAATTCCTAGACACATACAGCCTATCAAGATTGAGTCAGGAAGAGATCTCATACCTGTACAGGCCAATAACAAACATCAAGATCAAAGCCATAATAAAACGCGTTCAAGTAAAGAAAAGCCTGGGACCTGATGGCTTCACTGCTAAATTCTACCAAAGATGTAAAGAAGAACTTATACCAATCCTACAGAAACTATTTCAAAAAATAGAGGAGGAGGAAATACTTCTAAACTCATTCTACGCTGCCAGTATTACCATGGCACCAAAAACAGACACATCAAAAAAAAAAAAAAAACTACAGGACAATATTTCTAATAAATATTGATGCAAAAATCCTCAACAAAATACCAGAAAACAAAATTCAACAACTCATTAGAAAGGTTATTCATCATTACCAAGTGGGATTTATCCCTGGGATGTGATGATGCTTCAACTCAACCTATGCAAATCAATTAATGTGATACATCATATCAATAAAATGAAGGATTAAAAACCATATGATCACTTCAATTGATGCTGTAAAAGCATTTCATAAAATTCAATATCCCTTCATGATATAAACTCTCAAAAAACTAGGTTTAGGAGAAACATACCTCAACATAAAAAAAGCCATATACAACAGACCCACAGCTAGTATTATACTGAATGGGTAAAAACCAAAAGCCTTTGCTCTAAGATCTGGAACATGACAAGGATGCCCACTATTACCACTGTTATTCAACATAGTACTAGAGGTACTAGCTAGAGCAATCAGAAAAAAAACAAAGATAGAAGGGGCATTTAAATTTGAAAGGAAGAAGTAAAATTATCCTTGTTTGCAGATGGTATAATCTGATATTTAGAAAAACTTAAGGGCCCCATGAGTAAACTATTAGAACTAATAAACAATTTCAGTAAATTTGCAGAATATAAAAACAACATAAAAATTTGTATATACCAACAGTGAGCAATGTGAAAAAAATAAAAATTAATCCCATTTACAGTAGCCACACATAAAATTAAATACCTAGAAATTAACCAAGGAAGTGAAAGATCTCTGTAATGAAAACTATAAAACACTGATGAAATAAATTTAATAGGACACAAAATATGGAAAAATATTCTATGTTCGTGAATTGGAAGAATCAATATTGGTAAAATGTCCATACTACCTATAGAAATCTACTGACTCAATGCAATCCTTACCAAAATACCAATGAAATTCTTTACATAAATAGAAAAAACAATCCTAAAATATATTTATAACTACAAAAGACCCAGAATAGCCAAAGCTGTCCTAAGCAAAAAGAACAAAACTGAAGGAATCACATTACCTGACTTCAAATTATACTACAGCGCTATAGTTGCCAAAACAGCATGGTACTGGCACAAAAACACATAGATGAATGGAACAGAATAAAGAACCCAGAAACAAATCCACACATGTACAGTGAATTTGTTTCTGAGAAAGGTGCTAAGAACATACACTGGAGAAAAGATGGTCTCTTCAATAAATGATGCTGGGAAAACTGGATGTTCATATGCAGAAGAATGAACTTAGACCCCTATCTTTTGACATCTACAAACATTAAATTCAAATGGATTAAGGACTTAAATCTAAGACCTCAAACTATGAAACTACTACAATAAAACATTGAGAAAAGTAAGTCTCCAGGACATTGGAGGACAACCAACCAGGACAACCAACCAGGACATTGGCAACCAAAAAAAATTTAATATGACAAAAGAGGTCACATAAAGCTTAAAATCTTGGGCACAACAAAGAATACAATCAAAGACATGAAGAAACAACCCACAAAATGGGAGAAAATATTTGCAAGCTATCCAGCTGAAAAGTAATTCATAATGAGATTATATAAGGAGTTCAAATAACTGTAGGAAAAACATCTAATGATTCGATCAAAACATGGGCAAAATATTTGAATAGACTTTTTTTTAAAAGAAGACCTACAAATGTCAAACAGGCATATGAAAATGTGCTCAAGATAATGGATCATCAGAAAAATGCAAGTCAGCGCTATAAAGAGGTATCATCTCATCGCAGTTAAAATGACTTCTATCCAAAAGACAGGCAATAATAAATACTGGTGAGGATGTGTAGAAAAGGGAACTCTTGTACACAGTTGATGGAAATGTAAATCAGTACACCCATTATGGAAAACAGTTTAGAGTTTCTTCATTAACCAAAAATTGAGCTACCTTAGGATCTAACACTGTCACTGCTGGGTATATACCCAAAAGAAAGGAATTCAATATATGAAAGTGATATCTGCCCTCCCATGTTTGTTGCAGCACTGTTTACAATGGCTAAGATTTGGAAGCAACCTAAGTACCCATCAGCAGATGAATGGATGAAGAAAATGAAATACATATACATATTGGAGTACTAGTCAGCCATAAAAAAGAATGAGATCCTGTCATTTGCAACAACATGAATGAAACTGGAGATTATTATGTTAAGTAAAATGATCCAGGCACAGAAAAACAAACACTACATTGTTTTCACTTATGTGTGAGTTCTAAAAGTAAAAACAAATGAACTCATGGGCATGGATGGTAGAAGCATGGCTACCAGAGGCTGGGAAAGGTAGTCAGGGGCTGGGGAGGGGGAGGTGGGGATGGTTAAGGGATACAATAAATAGTTAAAAATAATAAATAAAATGCACTATTTGATAGCACAATAGGATAGCTATAGTGGATAATAACTTAATAATACATTTAAAAATAAAGAGTATAATTGGATTGTTTTTAACTCAAATGATAAATACTTGAGGGGGTGAATACCCAATTCTCTATGATGTGCTTATTTCACATTGCATTCCTGTATCAAAACATCTCATTTACCCCATAAATATATACAACCACTATGTACCCACAAAAATACAAAAAAAATAGAAAATAAAAAAAGTAGAAAAATTGCAAACTAGAGAATTCACCTTCTACTTTAGAAAACTAGAAAAAGAAGAGGAAATTAAACCCAAAATAAAGTGAGGAAGAAAATAGTAAAGATCAAAACAGGAAGCAACAAAATAGCAAAGAAAGATTTTTTAAAATCTCCATTAAGAAGACCAATAAAATTGATAAAAGTCAAGTTTAATATAACATGACCAAGTGGTATTTACCCCAGGAATGCAAGATTGGTTTAACATAAGAAAAACATATTACCATATTAAAGGAAGCAAAATCATATTATTACTTTAATAGAATCAGAAAAAGCATTTGAAAATATCCAGTAACCACTACTGATTTTTTCAAAAAAGACTTTTTGGCTAATTGAGAATTTTAAAAAAAATGTCTTTAACATGATGAAGAAGGGCATCTTATAAAAACTTTGCAGCTAACATTGCATTTAATGGTTAAAGACTAAATCATTTCATTCTAAGATCAGGAATGAGACAAGATGTCTGCTATCCTCACTTCTATTCAACATTGTACTGGGTGTTCTTGTCAGAAAAAAATAAGGAAGAAAAAGAATTAAAAATAATACAATATTGGAAAAGAAGCAAATCTATCTTTCTTTGAAGATGATATGAATGTCTCTGTAGAAAAGCTGGTGGCATTCACACAAAAGTAGCTACTAGAACTAATCAATTAATTTAATAAGGGCACAATGTAAAAAATCTATTGTGATCAACTGCCAGACTGTTGGAGTGAGAATTACAACATACTGTCTTACCAATAAACAACAATTTAACTGGAGAAAATGATTTTTAAATTATTTAATATTTCCAAAAATTGTCCTGAGCATACAGAGGGAGAAACATGCATTCAAGAAAATCTACTAGATATTAGTAAAATAGTGAGAATTTTTGCAGTTTAGTCATGAACAATTCATTGCCTCCATCTCCAGCTCCATGTTATACACACTGTTCCCCATGCCTTTGTAGCCAAGAAGATGGGGCTTACTCTCCCCCTATTCCAAGGTCTAAGGCTACATTTTTTCTTAGGAGGGCGTAGGTCGTTGGCATTTCCCACCTTCTGGTTCCATGTTGCAGAAGCCCTATTCCAGGCAAACCCAAACAATAAGTCTGAGGGTCTCTTCTTCCGCAGAAACTTCACTTGAAAGGTGAGAAGCTCTGCCTCAAGGCACAGCAGACAGACAGGACTGGACTTTAATCACCCCAACCCCAGATTTCTGACAAGGTAGAGGTTATATGCTGGGAGAATCAAGACAAGAAGACCAAGGTTTATCACAATCCCCAGCATCTGATCAAAGAGCAGAGCGACACTTTAGCAGAAGCAGGCTGCTGTCCCCACCCCCAGCTCTTGTTCAGTGGTGCAGAGATTCTTCCTAGGAGGAAAAATAGGCCATAAGGAAAAAGAACTCTGCATTTATGCCTGAGAGGACTGACTTTATATGGAACCAAGGAGGGAGAACTTCATGCCTAGTGGCATTGTCAAAAACAACGCACATCTTGGTGGAGAGCAGTTACAAGGGCAATCCTATCTCCATTATACTAATAGCAACAAGTCAAATATCATGTGAACAAGAAGTTTAACAGAGGGCATCATAAAAAAAGACAGCCAAGAAAAGCCCTCATGGGACCACAGGCAATGCTGGGAGTCAGGAAGTCTGTGCACAAGTGATAGCTAGGCTACGCCCACTAAGGGCCAATAGAAAAATTATGTGGGCAGACTTGAAAATATTTCCCAAGTCATACATAGATCAATCAATGAAGGTTGAAAAATCTCCCTGGCACTAGGCACTTAAGCCACAATCATTTATCAAACAGTGCCTGAACAATAAGCTCCTTGAATTCAGAAGCAACTTCAAGAAAGCCAAATAAAAATATGAAATCAGATGCATCCCTGGCTGTTTTGAAAACTGTGTGATGCCTGAAGTTGCACCCTTTCATGAAAAAATAATTTATTGGCCTATTACTGAACATGGGGCAAAAACCATGAACACCCTGAATAGCATTCTCCAACCCACTCACATATCCAATAATGAAGGACAAAAATATAACCAGAAAGGCAGCTTAAGCAGAACCTTTGACCAATAAGAGGCTTATGGTGACACAGTGCTTAGGTAACCAGGATAAAATGTAAAAACAAGAAAAAACATTTTGAACATGGTTGTCAGAGGCCACACACTGTGAAGTAAGTTGATTTCACAAAATTAGTTAAGCCAAGTCATTAAACAAATAAATAAATATCCAATCTAACAATAACAACACTCCCCAGTGGGGAATGGGAGGGACCAGTATTCAAGTTACCAAAATATCCAGTATTCAACAAAAAAGTATGAGGCATGAAAAAGAAACAGTAAAGTATGGCCCATACAGAGGAAAAAGAAAAAAAGTTAATAGAAATTGCCCAGTGAAGAAGTCTAGATGTTGGGCTTAGAAGATCAAGACAGCTATCAGGTGTCATAAGTATATTAAATGAACGACAGGAAACTATGTCTAAAGAAGTACAGTTTGAGAACAATGGCTTAGCAAATACAGAATATAGAGACAGAGATAATGCAAAACAATCAAATAGAAACTCTGCAGTTTAAAAACTAAATGAAAATTCACCAGGGGAGCCCAACAACGGATATAATTATACAGAAGAATCAATGAACTGCAGCCTGGGAAACATGATAAGACCCCTTCTCTACAAAAAAAATTGAAAAATATTAGACGAGTGTAGTGGCATATGCCTGTGGTCACAGCTACTGGGAGGATGAGGCAGGAGAATCACTTGAGCCCCAGAGGTCAAGGCTGCATTGATCTGTGTTCATCGCTCTGTACTCTGCCTGTGTGACAGAGTGAGACCCTGTGTAAAAAAAAAAAAAAAAAAAAAGAAAGAACCAATGAACTAGGTAGATCAATTGATATGTTAAAACAGAAGAAGAAATGTAATGAAAAATGAAGAAAAGATATTATTGTCAAACTTTTGAAAGCCAGTATGTACAGTGTTAAACAAAATTATAGGCGGTCATTGTTTTGGACCGAGCTCATGTATTAGGCCAAAACAGACCAGATCACATCAAAATAGCGTCACTCATGCTAAATGTGACATAATCAAACTGAAACTTTAAGGAAGCAGATAGATCCTAAAACAGACCAAGTTTTGTTTTTCTCCTGTAAACAGGAGTTTCTGACACAAGGCGGTCCTCTGACTCTTATTAAAGATTTATCTAATGTCCTTGTTCTCACCTTATAAAAATCCATTGTTCTGCTATTTTCCAATGGAATTTGAAACAAAATAAGTACATTTACATGGTGACAGGCTGACAGAGTGACATCTATGCCTAAAGATTTGGTCAATATATCTAAATTGAGAGGATGACCAAAAGGGGACAACTAGTAAATTAAGTTTAGCCTAAAGCTGCCTCTTTACATATTCTAAGATCAGCCTATAGGTTTCTTTGTACATTGAGGAGGGTAACCAAATTGTATGTGTAAACAGACTGTAACTTACTCCTGTGTTAAGCACTGAGTTTTGCCAATCGAAGGCAGCCAGTTTTTCAAATCATGTTCAAATAAGGCAAGCAGGAGGCTGAAACCAATCCCACTGTTTCTGTATCTTGCTTCCATTTCCTGTACGTCACTTTGCTTTTCCTGTCCATACATCTTCCATCACGTGGCTACACTGGAGTTTCTCTGAGCCTACTCTGGTTAAGGAGGCCACCTGATTCATGAATTGCTCCTTGCTCAATTAAACTGTGTTATATTTAATTTGCATAAGGCTTTCCTTTTAACAGATTTCGCATAAGGCTTTCCTTTTAACAGATTTCACATGGAGAAACACATTGGGTATTGCAGTGATTCATTTGTGGGAAAATTAATGAACAGTCTCCTTGGTTAAAGCAAGCATATCTAGCTCATTCTTTGATATGTTTTATTTTAGTTGTTTTGGATCATGGGAAGCCGGGCTAAGGAGCATACTTCAAACTCTCGGTATTATCCTCCTGATAGTCATAATGATAGTATCCCTGATGCACTGTACTTTCTCTAAAGTTTTGAATGTCTGCATGCAATCATCTACAATGTCAAATGGACTGTCTTCAACTGGAACGACAAAACTCAAAGAAATGCATGACCATGAGAACACTATAACCAGTGAATTACCTGCTAAGACCAGAAACTCAAAATGAGGGTAAACTGAGAGTGGTGCGAAGGCTCTAAGTTTGGTCACACTCTCACCTAAGAACTGGAACAGGAGGGGGAAATTGTTAAACAAAAATTATGAGAGGCCATTGTTTTGGATGGAGCTCATGCACTAGGCCCCGACAGATCAGATCCAACTGAAATGGAGTCACTCATGCTAAATGTGACACAATCAAACTGAAACTCTGAGGAAGCAGATAGGTCCTAAAACTGACCAGGTTTTGTTTTTCTCCAATTTATATATGTAGCACTGATAAAATTTGACTTGAGCCATGAAGTTTATTCAAATTGCATATCTAAACAATTTCAGTACTGGATGATTTAGCATGAAAATCTGGCAAAGTATTTTGTTGATGTTTAAACACTTTGCCAAATTTTCATCTGGCTTTGCAGTTTATAAACCAGTCAGTCTCTTCTTAAGAGTTCCAGGAATCCTTACCCAGTCCAATTAATAGGATCCTAAAGTTATCAGAAACCTGTGTTTCAGAGTGCTTGTCAGGGTCCTTTTCATCCTTTTCATGAACCTCCTTGAAGACACAATAATCTAGCATTTTGCTTCCTTGTGAAGTTTTCAGAAATGGCATCAGAATAACCAGTTAATAAGCAATTAACTGTGGAAATAAATTAAAATAGTCATAAAGGTATGACTATTGACAAGGACATTTGGTTATTTCTGTGGCCTACAATAATTTAGCATAGCCGTGATTCTGAGTGACAGCATATACCCAGACACATCAGAATTTTTAGGAATCTTATATAATATTGGAACATATATTAATAACATATTCATTAAAATATAACTCAAAGAAGGTTTAACATTATTTTTTGACAATGTTTCCCATGAAATCTAACATATTAAATAATCCTGTTTATCTATCTTTGGAATGCTCCGGGGCCCTCTGTAGCATTCCAAATTTAAAGGTCAAAAAATGACTTAATTTTGAATTCGAAATTTCATTTTGGGAAGCCTGTCAAATATGTTAAAGGTTTAAAACACTTAACCAAAATAGGATTGTAGGTCACCAAGAAACAATAGTCATTCATTTAGCTAAACTGAAAATAAGATTTTTAAGAGTAAAAACCTTTACTCTTTGATCGAGGAGACACAGGTTTCCAAACAATCAAAGCACCTGAGAAAGACAGCATAAGACAGAATTTGTCTCTTTTTCTCTCCACTCACTTTTTTATTTCTTTTTGTAATTTACTCAAAAGGTAAACAAAATTTTACTTTCTTATTACAAATGCATGAAATCTTTGTTCAAAAGATAAAACCAAATTTTACTTTTGTATTAGTATAGTATCAATACTAAGGCTAATTTTAATAAAACCTTATAAATAAATCTATCAAATCTGTCATCTTTTGACTATATAAGATTTCCATAAATCTTGTATACTCTCATAAATTTTTTAAACTCTCCTTTTTTTAACTTTATATATTTTAGTTTTATCTATATCATTTTTATTCATGTGATTTGAAATAATCGTTAAGTAACTTCAAACTAGACAAAATTTTTTAACAAACACCCATTTTCATGACTTTATAATTTCCCTCACCAAAAGCATTTCTTGCTTTTGTTTATAATCTATGCAGAATTTTCTTACGTCTAGCAGTTTTAATTAAATATATTAACTACATTAACTCTTTTTTAAAAAGATTTTTTTAAAAAATTAACCATAATTTCTAGTGAAATTTCTAGGAAGTAATTTTGAACTGTTTTATATCAGTATTTGTAGAGAAAAAGCATTTCAAAACTTATTTGAAATTTATTTTTGTAAAGTTTTGTTAACAGATCTAAATATAATTAGCTTTTATATACAATAATAAAATAACCTTGCAAGGTATATAAACAAACTCATGTTTAATAAGTAATATTTCAGTATTTTAACTTAAAAATGACTCAGACATTTTATGATTATCCGTTACTTAATTTAACATATCATGACTTTCATATTTTAAATTACTGAAAAGAATCCTGAAAAATATGACGCGGGTATCCTCCCTAATGTCTTCCCCAGTCACCCTGGGTCTTAAGTAGCCATGTGGCATCCAAAATGGTTAGGAATGGCAGGACCTGTCTTAGTCGCGGATTTATACATCTGGTGTAGAGCTGACAACAGAAGACAGAGCTGTGAAACTGATACCTGGAAGATCAAACCCCTCTCAGAATAGCCAGGAGGCAAAGCTGGGGCAGGGAAGAAGGAGCCATATTGGGCTTGATTCTGACCTGTAACTGCTGGTCTGGTCACTGAGAACATATCTCCAGACCTCACTATAGCCACCTATACAGGCCCCTGAATCCAGAGGCTCAAAACCAGAAACTCACAGTCATGTCAAGAAAGTATCAGATTATATTTAATTGATCATTTAAAGCCATTTTACTTTACCAACAACTTAAAAAACTAGCTTTATATACCAAATGTTATCATATACACATAACGTATACAGACATGCAAACACAGAAACTGAAGCAGATCTCATAGCTTTCATAAAGGATTCTTATTTTCCCACTTTTGAATAGTTTCCCCCCCACTCAGACAATCAATATTCCAATTACATGTTTCATTGCTCTAAACAATAGTTAGCTAAGCAATCCTAAATTTGCATTTCCAAAGAGACCATTCTTAGGTGAAACAAGGTAGACAATTTATATCTCAAAATCACGGAGCTAAGACCTCAGGCCTAAATATTCTACCATCATTTGCTCAAAACAACTAAAAAATGGCGTAAGTAAAATTTTAGTTAAGACAAGACGGCCAGAAAATCACCTTAAACAATGTTATGACTTGATATGTAAATTTAAAACAATGATAAGAGTTAGAATTCTAATACCTTTACCATTAAGGGTATTAAAACTCTTATGGGTAAGGGTATAAGAAATATAGGAATTTATATCTATAAAGGAAATCTCCACTTGTCAAATACTCTTACAAGTGGAGATTTCCTTTATAGATATAAATTTCTTTTTCAAAAAGGCTTAAAGATAGCCAGTTAAATAGCAGAGAGGTGTATTTTTGTTTGATAGGTGGTCTTTCTAACTTTTCTAGTGATTCTTAGCTACAATTACTGAGTTCAGAATGGAGCCCATTAAAGAATAGGGCAAATAAAGCATTTTCTATGCCAGGATGTAACATGGATAGATTTGAAAAAGAAGTAAGCTTACTTTATCTGAGGACCTATCTTTTATAAACACTTTATCTAGGATAGCTTTCTTTTCATCTTTGGGAAGGGATAGTAACTAAGCCAAAAGATTAGCATTTAATTTTTCTTCTCAATTAGTCACTTAAGCTTTTGACTTGCCTTTTATAAAGTATTTTTTAAAGCAGTAAAAATATTGAAATCTTTTTAGAACCTTTTGCACATCCATAGGCATCCCTGAATGAGATTAATTAAGGAGCCCTTCTTTTCTTTTTTTTTTTTTTTATTATACTTTAGGTTTTAGGGTACATGTGCACAATGTGCAGGTTTGTTACATATGTATCCATGTGCCATGTTGATTTCCTGCACCCATTAATTCGTCATTTAGCATTAGGTGTATCTCCTAATGCTGTCCCTCCCCCCTCCCCCACCCCACAACAGTCCCCGGAGCGTGATGTTCCCCTTCCTGTGTCCATGAGTTCTCATTGTTCAATTCCCACCTATGAGTGAGAACATGCGGTGTTTGGTTTTTTGTCCTTGCGATAGTTTACTGAGAATGATGTTTTCCTGTTTCATCCATGTCCCTACAAAGGACACGAACTCATCATTTTTTATGGCTGCATAGTATTCCATGGTGTATATGTGCCACATTTTCTTAATCCAGTCTATCGTTGTTGGACATTTGGGTTGGTTCCAACTCTTTGCTATTGTGAATAGTGCCGCAATAAACATACGTGTGCATGTGTCTTTATAGCAGCATGATTTATAGTCCTTTGGGTATATACCCAGTAATGGGATGGCTGGGTCAAATGGTATTTCTAGTTCTAGATCCCTGAGGAATCGCCACACTGACTTCCACAATGGTTGAACTAGTTTACAGTCCCACCAACAGTGTAAAAGTGTTCCTATTTCTCCACATCCTCTCCAGCACCTGTTGTTTCCTGATTTTTTAATGATGGCCATTCTAACTGGTGTGAGATGGTATCTCACTGTGGTTTTGATTTGCATTTCTCTGATGGCCAGTGATGAGGAGCATTTCTTCATGTGT
Source organism: Symphalangus syndactylus (assembly GCF_028878055.3). NCBI lineage: Eukaryota > Metazoa > Chordata > Mammalia > Primates > Hylobatidae > Symphalangus > Symphalangus syndactylus. The sequence goes on from NC_072447.2 coordinate 100,063,435, forward strand.
TTTTTGGCTGCATAAATGTCTTCTTTTGAGAAGTGTCTGTTCATGTCCTTCGCCTATTTTTGATGGGCTTGTTTTTTTTTTCTTGTAAATTTGTTTGAGTTCATTGTAGATTCTGGATATTAGCCCTTTGTCAGATGAGTAGGTTGAAAAAATTTTCTCCCATTGTGTAGGTTGCCTGTTCACTCTGATGATAGTTTCTTTTGCTGTGCAGAAGCTCTTTAGTTTAATGAGATCCCATTTGTCGATTTTGGCTTTTGTTGCCATTGCTTTTGGTGTTTTAGACATGAAGTCCTTGCCCACGCCTATGTCCTGAATGGTATTGCCTAGGTTTTCTTGTAGGATTTTAATGGTTTTAGGTCTAACATATAAGTCTTTAATCCATCTTGAATTAATTTTTGTATAAGGTGTAAGGAAGGGATCCAGTTTCAGCTTTCTACATATGGCTAGCCAGTTTTCCCAGCACCATTTATTAAATAGGGAATCCTTTCCCCATTTCTTGTTTTTGTCAGGTTTGTCAAAGATCAGATAGTTGTAGCTATGCGGCATCATTTCTGAGGGCTCTGTTCTGTTCCATTGATCTATGTCTCTGTTGTGGTACCAGTACCATGCTGTTTTGGTTACTGTAGCCTTGTAGTAGAGTTTAAAGTCAGGTAGCGTGATGCCTCCAGCTTTGTTCTTTTGGCTTAGGATTGACTTGGCGATGCGGGCTCTTTTTTGGTTCCATATGAACTTTAAAGTAGTTTTTTCCAATTCTGTGAAGAAAGTCATTGGTAGCTTGATGGGGATGGCATTGAATCTATAAATTACCTTGGGCAGTATGGCCATTTTCATGATATTGATTCTTCCAACCCATGAGCATGGAATGTTCTTCCATTTGTTTGTATCCTCTTTTATTTCATTGAGCAGTGGTTTGTAGTTCTCCTTGAAGAGGTCCTTCACATCCCTTGTAAGTTGGATTCCTAGGTATTTTATTCTCTTTGAAGCAATTGTGAATGGGAGTTCACTCATGATTTGGCTCTCTGTTTGTCTGTTATTGGTGTACAAGAATGCTTGTGATTTTTGTACATTAATTTTGTATCCTGAGACTTTGCTGAAGTTGCTAATCAGCTTAAGGAGATTTTGGGCTGAGACAATGGGGTTTTCTAGATATACAATCATGTCATCTGCAAACAGGGACAATTTGACTTCCTCTTTTCCTAATTGAATACCCTTTATTTCCTTCTCCTGCCTGATTGCTCTGGCCAGAACTTCCAGCACTATGTTGAATAGGAGCGGTGAGAGAGGGCATCCCTGTCTTGTGCCAGTTTTCAGAGGGAATGCTTCCAGTTTTTGCCCATTCAGTATGATATTGGCTGTGGGTTTGTTGTAGATAGCTCTTATTATTTTGAGATACGTCCCATCAATACCTAATTTATTGAGAGTTTTTAGCATGAAGGGTTGTTGAATTTTGTCAAAGGCCTTTTCTGCATCTATTGAGATAATCATGTGGTTTTTGTCTTTGGTTCTGTTTATATGCTGGATTACATTTATTGATTTGCGTATGTTGAACCAGCCTTGCATCCTAGGGATGAAGCCCACTTGATCATGGTGGATAAGCTTTTTGATGTGCTGCTGGATTTGGTTTGCCAGTATTTTATTGAGGATTTTTGCATCAATGTTCATCAAGGATATTGGTCTGAAATTCTCTTTTTTGGTTATGTCTCTGCCAGGTTTTGGTATCAGGACGATGCTGGCTTCATAAAATGTGTTAGGGAGGATTCCCTCTTTTTCTATCGATTGGAATAGTTTCTGAAGGAATGGTACCAGTTCCTCCTTGTACCTCTGGTAGAATTCAGCTGTGAATCCATCAGGTCCTGGACTCTTTTTGGTTGGTAAGCTATTGATTATTGCCACAATTTCAGAACCTGTTATTAGTCTATTCAGAGATTCAACTTCTTCCTGGTTTAGTCTTGGGAGGGTGTATTTGTCGAGGAATTTATCCATTTCTTCTAGATTTTCTAGTTTATTTGCATAGAGGTGTTTGTAGTATTCTCTGATGGTAGATTGTATTTCTGTGGGATCGGTGGTGATATCCCCTTTTTCGTTTTTTATTGCATCTATTTGATTCTTCTCTCTTTTCTTCTTTATTAGTCTTGCTAGCGGTCCATCAATTTTGTTGATCTTTTCAAAAAACCAGCTCCTGGATTCATTAATTTTTTGAAGGGTTTTTTGTGTCTCTATTTCCTTCAGTTCTGCTCTGATTTTAGTTATTTCTAGCCTTCTGCTAGCTTTTGAATGTGTTTGCTCTTGCTTTTCTAGTTCTTTTAATTGTGATGTTAGGGTGTCAATTTTGGATCTTTCCTGCTTTCTCTTGTGGGCATTTAGTGCTATAAATTTCCCTCTACACACTGCTTTGAACGTGTCCCAGAGATTCTGGTATGTTGGGTCTTTGTTCTCGTTGGTTTCAAAGAACATCTTCATTTCTGCCTTCATTTCATTATGTACCCAATAGTCATTCAGGAGCAGGTTGTTCAGTTTCCATGTAGTTGAGCGGTTTTGAGTGAGTTTCTTAATCCTGAGTTCTAGTTTGATTGCACTGTGGTCTGAGAGACAGTTTGTTATAATCTCTGTTCTTTTCCATTTGCTGAGGGGTGCTTTACTTCCAACTATGTGGTCAATTTTGGAATAGGTGTGGTGTGGTGCGAAAAAAATGTATATTCTGTTGATTTGGGGTGGAGAGTTCTGTAGATGTCTATTAGGTCCACTTTATGTAGAGCTGAGTTCAATTCCTGGATATCCTTGTTAACTTTCTGTCTCGTTGATCTGTCTAATGCTGACAGTGGGGTGTTAAAATCTCCCATTATTATTGTGTGGGAGTTTAAGTCCCTTTGTAGGTCACTGAGGACTTGCTTTATGAATCTGGGTGCTCCTGTGTTGGGTGCATATATATTTAGGATAGTTAGCTCTTCTTGTTGAATTGATCCCTTTACCATTATGTAATGGCCTTCTTTGTCTCTTTTGATCTTTGTTGGTTTAAAGTCTATTTTATCAGAGACTAGGATTGCAACCCCTGCCTTTTTTTGTTTTCCAGTTGCTTGATAGATCTTCCTCCATCCCTTTATTTTGAGTCTATGTGTGTCTCTCCACATGAGATGGGTTTCCTGAATACAGCACACTGATGGGTCCTGACTCCTTATCCAGTTTGCCAGTCTGTGTCTTTTGATTGGAGCATTTAGCCCATTTACATTTAACGTGAATATTGTTATGTGTGAATCTGATCCTGTCATTATGATGTTAGTTGGTTATTTTGCTCGTTAGTTGCTATAGTTTCTTCCTAGCCTCGATGGTCTTTACAATTTGGCATGTTTTTGCAGGGGCTGGTACCGGTTGTTCCTTTCCATGTTTAGTGCTTCCTTCAGGAGCTCTTTTAGGGCAGGCCTGGTGGTGACAAAATCACTCAGCGTTTGCTTGTCTGTAAAGTATTTTATTTCTCCTTCACTTATGAAGCTTAGTTTGGCGGGATAGGAAATTCTGGGTTGAAAATTCTTTTCTTTAACAATGTTGAATATCAGCCCCCACTCTCTTCTGGCTTGTAGAGTTTCTGCTGAGAGATCAGCTGTTAGTCTGATGGGCTTCCCTTTGTGGGTAACCCGACCTTTCTCTCTGGCTGCCCTTAACATTTTTTCCTTCATTTCAACTTTGGTGAATCTGACAATTATGTGTCTTGGAGTTGCCCTTCTCGAGGAGTATCTTTGTGGCGTTCTCTGTATTTCCTGAATCTGAATGCTGGCCTGCCTTGCTAGATTGGGGAAGTTCTCCTGGATAATATCTTGCAGAGTGTTTTCCAACTTGGTTCCATTCTCCCCATCATTTTCAGGTACACCAATCAGACATAGGTTTGGTCTTTTCACATAGTCCCAAATTTCTTGGAGGCTTTGTTCATTTCTTTTTATTCTTTTTTCTCTAAACTTCCCTTCTCTCTTCATTTCATTCATTTCATCTTCTATCAGCGATACCCTTTCTTCCAGTTGATCGCATCTGCTACTGAGGCTTCTGCATTCTTCGCGTAGTTCTCGAAACTTGGCTTTCAGCTCCATCATCTCCTTTAAGCCCTTCTCTCCATTGGTTATTCTAGTTATCCATTCTTCTAATTTTTTTTCAAAGTTTTTAACTTCTTTGGTATTGTTTTAAATTTCCTCTCGTAGCTCAGAGTAGTTTGATCGTCTGAAGCCTTCTTCTCTCAACTCATCAAAGTCATCCTCCATCCAGCTTTGTTCCATTGCTGGTGAGGAACTGCGTTCCTTTGGAGGAGGAGAGGTGCTCTGTTTTTTAGAGTTTCCAGTTTTTTTGGTCTGTTTTTTCCCCATCTTTGTGGCTTTGTCTACTTTTTGTCTTCGATGATGGTGATGTACAGATGGGTTTTTGGTGTGGATGTCCTTTCTGTTTGTTAATTTTCCTTCTACCATACAAGACCCTCAGCTGCAGGTCTGTTGGAGTTTACTAGAGGTCCATTCCAGACACTGTTTGGCTGGGTGTCAGCACCGGTGGCTGCAGAACAGCGGATTTTCGTGAGACCACAAATTCAGCTGTCTGATAGTTCCTCTGGAAGTTTTGTCTCAGAGGAGTACCCGGTTGAATGAGGTGTCAGTCTGTCCCTACTGGGGGGGTGCCTCCCAGTTAGGCTGCTCAGGGGTGAGGGACCCACTTTAGGAGGCAGTCTGTCCGTTCTCAGATCTCCAGCTGCGTGCTGGGAGAACCACTACTCTCTTCAAAGCTGTCAGTCAGACAGGGACATTTAAGGCTGTGGAGGTTCTCGCTGAGTTTTTGGTTTTCTGTGCCCTGCCCCCAGAGGTGGAGCCTACAGAGGCAGGCAGGCCTCCTTGAGCTGTGGTGGGCTCCACCCAGTTCGAGCTTCCTGGCTGCTTTGTTTACCTAAGCAAGCCTGGGCAATGGCGGGCGCCCCTCCCCCAGCCTCGTTGCCGCCTTGCAGCTTGATCTCAGACTGCTGTGCTAGCAATCAGCAAGACTCTGTGGGCATAGGACCCTCCGAGCCAGGTGCGGGACACAATCTCCCAGTGTGCCGTTTTCCAGGCCTGTTGGAAAAGCGCAGTATTAGGACGGGACTGACCCAATATTCCAGGTGCCGTCTGTTTCCCCTTTCTTTGACTAGGAAAGGGAACTCCCTGACCCCTTGCGCTTCCCGAGTGAGGCAATGCCTCGCCCTGCTTCGGCTCGTGCACAGTGCGCTTCACCGACTGTCCTGAACCCACTGTTAGGCACTCCCTAGTGAGATGAAACCGGTACCTCAAGCAGAAATGCAGAAATCACCCGTCTTCTGTGTCGCTGGGGCTGGGAGCTGGAGACCGGAGCTGTTCCTATTCGGCCATCTTGGCTCCACCCCTCATCTCACATTTTTTAAAAAGAAAGAAAAACCAAAAACCTTTAGATAGATTGACAAGAAGAAAAAACAATATTAAATTCCTACAAATCAGAAATGAAAGAGGGAATATCCCTACCAGCCTTATAGAAATTAAAAAAGATTATAAGGAAACATTAATACTATGAACAACAAAATATATGCTAACAAATTAGATAAATTAAATGGACAAATTCCTAAAAAGACAAACTACTGAAGGAATAGAACATCTATATAAACCTATAATAAGTAGAGAGATGAGCTTTGTAATTTTTAGAAACATCTTAGAAATAAAACACAAACCTAGATATATTTACTGGTTACATCTACCAAACATTTAAAGAAGAATTAATACCAAACTTTCACAAACTCTTTCAAAAAATAGAAGAGGAAAGAGTGCTTCTCAAATCATTTTATGAAGCCATTATTACCCCAATACCAGAAGCGGGTAAAGATATAACAAGAAAATAAAACTAAAGACCAATATGCCTTATGAATATAAACACAAAGCATTCAACGAAATATAAAGAAAAGTAATTGAACAACATTACCAATATGATTATACACCATGACCAAGAGAAACATTCAAATTTCCAGATTTCAAGAGGTACTAAACAGCTGCAATATTTAAGAGAGTGTGGTACTGGCATATTGATAGACATATAGATAAATAAAATAGAACTGAGAGTCCAAAAATAATATTAATGTGTCTATCTACGATCAGCTGATCTGTCTATTATCAACAAAGTTGTTAAAACAATTTAATGGAGAAAATAGTGAAAACAGTCTTTTCAACAAATGTTGCTGGGGCCACTAGATACCGACACGCAAAAGAATGAGTTTGAACCTTTTCTTTATACCATCCATTAAAAATTAATTTAAAATGTATCATACACCTAATGTAAAAGTTAAAACTATAAAACTCGTAGAAGAAAACATAAAAGTAAATCTTCACAACCTTGGATTAGGTAATGGTTTATTAGATACAACACCAAAAGCACACACACACACAAAGAGATAAATTGAGCTACATAATAATTGTTGATGAAAAGTTTAGCACTGAAAATTATTGATAGCATTAAGAAAGTGAAATGACAGCACACAAAATGACATGAAATATTTGCCAATCACATACCTGATAAGAAACTAATATTCAGAATATAAAGTATTCTTAGAACTAAAAAATAAAACTATAACAAATAGAGTAAAAAAATGGTTACCAGAGGCTGGGAAGGGTAATAGGGATGGCGGGGTAAGGATGGTTAAGCAGAAAAAAAAAAAATAGAAAGAATGACTAAGTCCTATTATTTTATAGCACAATAGGGTGACTATAGTCAATAATAACCTAATTGTATATTTTAAAATAAAAAATATAATTGGATTATTTGTAACTCAAAGGATAAATGCTTGAGGAAGTGGATAACCATTCTCCATGAAGTGCTTATTTTACATTGCATGCCTATATCAAAACATCTCATATATCCAATAAATATATACACCTACTAGGTACCCATAAAAACTAAAAAAAAAATTAAAAAATGGTCTAATGTTCTAAATATGCATTTCTCTAAAAAGATATATTAATAGCAAACAAACATATGAAAATTTGCTTAACATCATTAGCCATTTGAGAAATGCAAATTAAATCCACAATGAGATGCCACTCTACACCAAGATGGCTTTAATGAGAAAAGACAGAAAATAACATTTTGCTATGATGTGGAGAAATTGGAGCCCTCATACATTCCTGGTGATGTTGTAAAAAGGTGTATCCAATGTGGAAAACAATTTTACAATTACTGAAGAAATTAAGTATAGAGTTACTCAATGACCCAGCAATTTCACTCTTAGGTTTATACCCAAGAGAATTTAAGACATATGTCCATGCAAAAACATGTACACTTTCATATAAATGATCATAATAGCCCAAAGTGGAAACAACACAAATATGAATCAATTGATAAGTGGAAAAATAAAATGTAGTGAATCGACACAATTGAATATTATTCAGCCATAAAAGTAAATGAAGTACTGATACATATGAGAACATGAATGTACCTTGTAAACATTATGCTAAGTGAAAAGTAGCCACTCACAAAAGACAATATGTTGTATGATTCTTTATACATGAAATGTCCACAATAGGTAAATCCATAAAGAAAGAAAAATTAGTGGTTACCAGGAGTTGGAGGGAGATGAGAATGGGGATGACTGCTAAGGAGTAAAGGATTTCTTCTTAGGGCAATAAAAATATACATAAATTATAGCATAAATTTTACTATTCATCTTTATATTTGTCACTGCCTATTTGGAATGAAAATTGAAGAATATTTAAGTGATGTTCAACATTACTGAACTAAAACAATTCACATTTCATAGCACGTACATTCATACGTATTTTGTTCTTACCATAACAGTAGAAATGCTGCACAAAACTGACTCAACTCTTTGTATTTCATGTATAAATATACACAGTTTTCCCAAACACTCTCCACCTTTAGCATACTGATTAATAAAGGGGACTAAAAAGAAAATAAACGATGAATTTTCCAATCTTTTTTTTTCCTTCTACGTAATCATCTTCAGAATGGTTGGCTAATACAGAGAAATAACATGAGTATGAAAGAATATAATAGGATTCCTTGGTCTTTGGTGTTTCTTAAAATTGCATTGCCCTCTTCTTGTGTTAGAATGAATTTCTGGGCTGGGCACAGTGGCTCATGCCTGCAATTCCAACACTTTGAGAGGCTGAAGGGGGAGAATTGCTTGAGGCCAGGAGGTTAAGACCAGCCTAGACAATACAGCAAAACTCTGTCTCTACATTTTTTTTATTTAAATAAGTAATTTCAGTATCAAAAAGAAAACATGGCTTATTGGAGCTGTCTGTGCTGTCACTTTCTCAGTCATAGATGTAAACATGCATACTTTCTCAATCTCAGCAAGGGTTCTCCAGAGAAACAGAACCAGTAAGAACCAACAGAACTCAGGCAGGAGTTAGTGCTTCGGACTTGAGGAAGATTTTCTTCTTCTCCAGGAAACCTCAGTTTTTGCTTTTAAGGCCTTCAAGCGATTGGATGAGGCCCACCCAAATTATTCAGAATACTTCGATTTGCTTAAAGTCAACTAATTGTGGGTGTTCACTATTTCTACAAAATATCTTTATAGAAACACCTAGAATAGTGTTTGACTAAATAACTGGGTACTCTCATTTGGCCAAGTTGACACAGAAAATTAACCATCAAGACCACCTATTATCAAGTTGGTGTTTATACTTCTATCTTTATACCATACTTACTCTCCAAAAATATACAATGATAAAGTCATATTACCACTTAATCTGATACATCTATCCTGTGTACAACAGAAAATACACTAATCCTTTCTCCAAAAAGATGATTCAAAGTCTTTGAGTGATGTTCACTCTTCTCTCTTGATATCCTGTAATTTAAATATGATGGTGTAAAACTAACAATTGTTAATATACATTGAGAAGACCAGGCCCCTTCTTCATTTAAGGGGTTCTGTATTGGTAAATAGGCTCACATCTTTGAATTGACTAAAGGGTCATAATTCTCTGCTTTTATGATTCAAGTGAGACTTTTACTCACTTGACCTAGGACTTTTCTGCTTATATAGATCATGTAAGAATTTAGTAGACTTCTCACCTATTTCACTTCTAGGAAAATCATGAAAAGCTAATCAGTGTCATAGCACTCTACAAGTTAGATACTTTGATCACTGCTTTAATTCTACTATTCATTGGAATAACTGTGCCCACTTTGTTTTGGGTGATTAGGTGGGCAGCCTTTGGTCTTTGCATCACAAGATGTGATTATCCCTATGGCATTTAAGGATCCCTCTTTGATGGCAAAGCTTCTTAGTGTAAATCCTGACATATACAGAAGAGTGACTATAGAACACTTCAAAGCTGGTGAGGCTTCTCTCACAAATTTATTTCTCACAGTTATGATAAAAAAATGTAAACTCTAGACACTCCAGGATGAATTAGTAGGTCTTAAGGATAAATCTACTCTAACATTCCTGTCTCCTTATGCCTTTGTATACCCTCTTCTACACCATAGCAATGCAGCTCTGGCAATACAATTTTATTTCATGTAGGGCATCTTTTGGTTGATGTTCCAGCCTACCAACTGTACAAACTGACCTTTCTATCCCTTCAAGTTACAACAATAAATTCAGAATTTGTGCTTATAGGTACCATATTTTAAGAATTGGCCTAATATCACTTTATGTTCCTTCCATCATTATCTCTAATATTCCCCTTTTAATATTAATCCCTAAATTATTTCTAATGTTCATCCTTTAATATTAATCCCTAAATATATTACTTAGATTTATGCCTGTATAATTTGGAAAAATCTTGCAGTTCTTTTGACATGTGACATACCTCCTCATGGGTCACATTTTGTACCTCACCCTGTAGGACCCACTGGGACTTGAGTCTAGTGATAGATTCAGAAACAAAGACAGGCAGCAAAAGTAGGCCCTTAAGAAAATTAATAGAGCCTTGCGGCCAAGTGCGGTGGCTCACGCCTGTAATCTCAGAACTTTGGGAGGCTGAGGCGGGCAGATCACGAGGTCAAGAGATCGAGACCATCCTGGTGAACATGGTGAAACCCCGTCTCTACTAAAAATACAAAAATTAGCTGGGCATGGTGGCGCATGCCTGTAGTCCCAGCTACTAGGGAGCCTGAGGCAGGAGAATCGCTTGAACCCAGGAGGTGGAGGTTGTAGTGAGCCGAGATTGCGCCACTGCACTCCAGCTTGGCGACAGAGTGAGACTCCATCTCAAAAAAAAAAAAAAAAAGAAAAAGGAAAAAAAGAAAATTAATAGAGCCTTGCAAGGGGAAGTCATTACAGGTTTTTCATGGAAAGCAGGGTTAATCTCCTCAGATAGGGGTGGAAAAGCTTCTTTTATTACTAATGAAGACTTAGCAGAATTTAGAGATTTCATGTCCCCGGCTTTACTGAAATCATCGTATATATCCCCATTCCAAATTTCTGGATCACATTCTTTCTCAATCAGTGCCTTTATTGTAAGAGAAGACACCTGTGATGTTGGGAATTCAATTTGCATTGTAATTTAGTCACTTGCAAAATATTATCACACATTTGGATTTCAGAATTTTTAGACTTGCAGCTACATGATATAACGATTTTCTTTTGGGACAGAATATTTCATATCATTTTTGTGGCACTTTATCAGGTAATTTGAAGCCATGAGTTCAAATTTAAAAGGCTTTCCTTCCCACAGTGTCTTTATTGCAGTTAGGAAAAACCAGCCAATCTTACTATAATCCTTAGTTTGGTTAAAATATTCTAAAGTATGAAATCATCATCATCCAGAATCTTACTTTTTGTAAGTATTTGATTCAAAGTGTCTCATAGTAATATTTTTATATCCCTATTGTCATACCAGACCATAGTCCCCTTTACCACTGCAGATAGTGAAGGCAGCTTTCAGCGCCTTCAAATCTAATCAGATTACAGAACCAACTCCAAAAAAGTTATTAAAAAATTTGAAATTCATCCTTAAGATTCTATCCTCTAGAACTACTCTCAGTACCAAAATCTGTATCAGCCAGGGTTCTCCAGAGAAAGAAACCCAATAGTATATATATATATACACACACACACACACACACACACGTATGTATATACATATCCCCCTGAACACACATACACAAACACAAAAACACATACAAAGAGACTAATTTTTAAGGAATTGCCCCATGTGTGTGATTATGTAGGCTTCCAAGTCCAAAATCTGTAGGGCAGGGCAGCAAGCTTAAAACTCAGGCAGGAATCGATGCTGCAGTCCTGAGACAGAATTTCTTCTCCAAGAAACCTGAATTTTTGCTCTTAAGGCCTTCAACTAACTAGATGAAGGCAACCTAAATTATTGAGAGTAATTTCCTTTACTTAAATTTAACCACATCTACACAACTTACATGCAAAAATTAGTGTTTTATTAAATTATTGGTACTATAGCCTAGATAAGTTGACACATAAAATGTGTCATATACCATGACACATAACTTGTACTCTCTTTGGTTCTTGCTGATCCCCCCAACATTGTGAATCAACCATAATAAAATGAACATTGGGTATCCTGAATGATCTATCCAAACAGAGCAACAAAGAATGGCAAAACATATATTGCATTTATCTCATGCTGTATTGTCTCATCAGACTTCATTTACAAAACATAATTCCAAAGAATAAATTATTAAGAGTTTCAATACAGTGACAAACCAAGCATGAGGCTTTTCTGGCACAGAGCTTTGTGCAACAGCACAGGTTGTATTTCCATGAAGCTGATGCAGTTCAGGCAAGCTCTGAAATTAGGGCTTAGCCTGGGAGAGTTCTTGGCTTGGCCCAGGAAATAATTCAAGGGTGAGCCAGTGGTATTACGCAGCAACTTTTATTGAAGTGGCAGTGTACAGCAGCAGCAGAGGTACTGTTCCTTGCTGAGCAGGGCTACCCCATAGGCAGTGTACCCAGAGTATCAGCAGTTCTGCAGTCATATTTATACCCACATTTAATTATATGCAAATTATTTGTATATGATGCAGAAATTTCTAGAGAAATGGTGGTGACTTTCAGGTAGTCAGGTCATTGCCATGGAAAGAAACAGTAACTTCCGGGTCTTACCATGGCAATGGTAAACTGACATGACACACTAGTGGGCATGTCATGGAATGTAGCTTCTGCTCCATCCCTGTTTTAGCTAGTCCTCAATTTGTTCCAGTGTCTGAGACCTACCTCCAGAATCAGGTCCTGCCTCCTACCTCATTTTCTGCTCAGAGATGAGATACTCCTCCTTAATCTTAAGGGTGCTGCAGAAGCAATCTTCTGTTATTGCTTCCTGCTAATTTTATGTGCTTATACCCTGCCTAGCACCAGAAGGATAAAAATCTCTGGATGCCTGATCTAAGGGACCCAGACGCAGGATGCTTTCATTCTTCAGGTCAGTAGGTGGGATGAATTGGGAGCCTTGTGCCAGGATTGTCTTTACCTAGAATCACTGTAATCTGGAATACACAAACTTTATTAAGCGGTTAAAAAACAAGGAACAAAGATTAATATCAACAAGACAGAGATCAATCATCCTAAGAGAGATAAAAAGCAAGTAAGACTTGGGAATGCACTTTTGATAGTTGAGACCCTGGTTGTGTCTGCATAACCAGGTAGCTTGCTCGTAGATCTTTTGAAAGTTAATCTCAACCTGTCCAGAGTTGTTAATATATGTACAGCAGGTTTTGTTAATAACTGCATAGATTCCACCTCATACAGCTAGTAAACAATCCAACATTAGTCTGTTATTGAGAACTACATTTGCCAAGAGTCTCGGGACTCAAATTCCCTATGCCTGACCTGTGTTGGTGGCTAAGAATTCTAGGGTTTGAGTCAACTTCTTTAGGGTTGACTCATGGAAAGCAAAGCTGCCCCAGAGTGCTACTGCTGCCCACCACAATTAATTCTATTCCTCACTTACTTCTGGTGTTGTTGGGTCTTATTGGGTTATAGACTGTGACCCCTGGAGGGGCAAGGGTAGCTGATGTACCTTCACTTCCTGTTACAAGTTTTTGATATACAAGAAAAAACTACTCCTGAAAGAAAAGGTAACTCCCTGGGGAGTTGGGAGTGGTTATGGGGTGTGATTTCTTTTCATTGATGGCCACAAACAAAAATGAGCACAGTTGAGGCACAGACAGAGGATCTAAGGGATATGATTCTTTCTTTCTTTCTTTCTTTCTTTCTTTCTTTCTTTCTTTCTTTCTTTCTTTCTTCCTTCTTTCTTTCTTTCTCTTTCTTTTCTTTTCTTTTTCTTTCTTTCTCTCTTTCTTTCTTTCTTTCTTTCTTTCTTTCTTTCTTTCTTTCTTTCTTTCTTTCTTTCTTTCTTTCTTTTTTGAGACAGAGTTTTGCTCTGTTGCCCAGGCTGGAGTGCAATGGTGTGATCTCAGATCACTGCAACCTCCACCACCTGGGTTCAAGCAATTCTCCTGCCTCAGCCTCCCAAGTAGCTGGGACTACAGGTGCCTGGCCCGGCTAATTTACTGCCAAGTTGGGTCTATAGAAGTAATTTTCCCCTATTCTAATGGTAGTGGTTGAATAATCTTTGTTTTCCAAAAGGGGGTGATACTCCCACCTCCCCAGACTAGGCAGTTGTTTTTCCTCTGTATGTTCTGGTCAAGGAAAAGTCACTATATATGGCTTACATGTGGAATCCTACTTACTTCACTGCAGCTTTGGAACTTGGCAACTAAAGTTTATCAGAGCATCACAGGGAAACTTCCAATCTTGTGTCATTAACACAACAATGAGTGCAAAAAATGGAATGACTAGTGCATTAGAGGTATAGATACCCAACTTCCTAGGTCCAGGTAATAGTGGTGGGGGTGTTCCCATGGTATCTGTTAAGTGGGGGGCATTCTGCTTAAAAAGTAGGAGTTTGGGTGCTTTAGGATTACCATGGTTAATTAGGGTGTTTGTGGACATGGCCACAAGATTTTCTGGATAGGCCAGAAGATGGAACTCTGTATCTTGGGGACGTTGATGACAAATCTAGCAATTATGAAGATAATTCTCTGATTCTATAATTTTTGAAATATTTACTATAAAGTTTTAGTCCCACCCAGACTGGATAAATATAATTGGGAGAGCAAACAAGATCAACAGTGGCAGCATAGTGTCTGGTTGGGCCTTAGAGTGGCCTTCACACTCAACAAGGACAAAAGAGATGTTTCCCAGCAGGAAGTGACTAGCTAAAGCAACAGAAAAGAAGTATTACAGTCAGGAAGAAAAGAAAAATTAATGCTCTTATTTTCACCCACAGCATCATGTTACCACTTCTCACTGACTGTTGACTATTTTAAATAGGTAGCAGAGGTCCTCTGAAGATTTACAGATGTAGGTCATAGTATCCTCCCTTTGTACCTGTGACTCATAAGAAACAGGTTTAATCCTTGATAAGTGTACCCAAGTAGTGATTTCCTGAAGATTAACAGCAGTGGCAGTGCTTAACAATACCTGACAAAGGCCCTCCCATTTTGGTTGTAATTAATACTCAGAGGATTCTTCTTTTTACATTTTTAGTAAGACTAAGTCTCCTGGTAGAATAGGGAAGCTATTTTTTTTTCCATTGTGGAGAAGGGCAATATTTTATTTTTATATTGGAGGGCCTTTTGTACCTGGCCTAAATCCTAAAGGGGAGAGGAAAGATTTATATAGCTAATTACTACAAACCAAGACCAGAGCATCTGAACACACAGAATCCATAAAGTTAATTTTACAACTTTATTTTTTGGCTCCTAGTCTTTGGTTCCCACACTGTTCAAAAGGTGTTCAAGGGCCAAGGGGTGCCACCCACCTCCACTCTATTCAAGCCCAGAATATCCAAGTGGCTACATGTTCCCTGACTACAAGTCCCCAGGGCACAGGGACACAGTGGACCCGGGGCTTGCAGAGCACCACCCCAGCATTGGCACAGGACAAAATAAAAGCTTAAGCATCAACTCTGCCTTCTGAAGAAAATGCAGAAATACAAACAAAAAAATCAAAATCTATAGCCCCCAACAGACTGAATGAATGTCCCCACTCCTGGCCAAAGGGAATGGACTTGGGCAAGCACTCGCCAGCCCCCAAAACTCTTCTAAGTGATAGAAAAGTCAGAAACTAAAAGATAAAATAAGGTTGCAAATCAAAAAAATACCAAGAGCATAGAATTAGGCTATATTGGAGAAAAACACTGCTCCTACAGACCTCTAAGACAAAACACTCTAGCATCAGAACACAATATTCAGAATCAAAGGAGAAAAACTCACAGAAGCTGACAAAAATGCTAAAGGAGTTACATGAATCTGAGGTTTCAAAAGAAATAGATTACAGAATTGAAAAGCAAAATTTCTGGTAATTTAGTAAACTAATACCTTACAAAATGTGGTTTTAACATGTACACCATTCTTTAGAAAAATCTATTGTAAACAATTTCCTTTTAATTACAGCTAGCTTAATCACACACAAAATTCCTTTCATAAATTTCCCTTTACAAACCTTATCACCAGTTACACTGATCATCTACAACACGCTTGAACTTTGTAACTCGTCCTATACTACCTCTTTCTTAAATAGCAAACCATTCTACTATAGGAGAAGAATTTACTATACAAGATCCTTTATCACATAAAATTACTCTTTCTTTATATCCTTCCTTGCAAAAATGTATTTTCTATCCATAACTACTCATGGTTTCTCTCATATTTTGAACCTGCCTTTTAATAATTTCCAAATATGACAAAAATATTTTTCCCAGTAAAGAATACCTTTTTTTGGTAACTTTTATACAAACCTAGTTTGCAAGAAATCCTGAACTGCCTACCAGACAGTGGCATTCTATACGTGAGAACCATTCTACCATTTTAAGGTTTTAAACTACACATAAAGCTCACTATTTAAGCATTTATTCCATTCACATGTATTTAACTTTTTTTAGTTCGAAGAGTTTTATCTGGTTCACCTCCAAGAACCAAGATACTATGCAAAGCTAGTTCCCATTTAAAGCCATTTTAACCATTTTAAAGCCTATGAACACCACTGATTTACCTAGATAAAAATCTTACAATTAAATTTTAGAAAGAATATTCTCTTCAAGCTAATAAGCTTAGATTAGTCTTGTTTATGAATGCTCTTTTGTTTATAATCTAGTTTGACAGCAAGCTAGACACAGTATGTATCACAATACCTGTATATACAACTAAACAAACGCATTAAATAAAAAGACTTATATGTGATAAATGGATTCAAGTTATTTACAAAATTAGGAATCATCTACCTAGCCAAATTTTGTTTGCTCCAATAGGTATGGAAGACAGGAAGAGGCAGGGAAGGGGATCCCATAACATCAAATAAAGAAAGGAACAGGCAAACTGTGCTGCTCAAGGGGAGACCTCAGAGTCCCTGAGCCACCAGGAAGCTCATCCAGCAGTGGAGACACTGAAGAAAAACGTTCTAGCGGCCACTTGGCTGCCACTGTGGGAAGCTGTCTGATGGGTCAAGGGTCTGAGACTCACAGTAAACGTACTTGAGCAATGCAGCTCATTGGAACTAGTGGAAGAAGGTTAGCTCCAGTATTGATGTGGAGCTTTCTCAATCAATCTCTCTCTCTCTGTCTCTCTCTCTCTTTCTTTCTCTCTTTCTCTCTCTCTGTCTCCAGTTAAGACATTCTCATTGTCAATAGCCCTTTTGTGTATAGTAGACACACTGATTCTGACCCAGGGACCAGCAAGTCAGGGCTCTTGTCTGGGTATCCCAGATGCCAATCTAGCTACACCTTCTTGGAATGGGTAATTCTGAGGTGGGAGGGGATTGAAAGCAACTGTCAACAATTGCACTTTTTTGGCTGTTTTGGAGAGTGTTTTTCACCTCTTTTATTCTGTCCCTATTTTTTAAAATATTAACTTTTATTCCCCTTTATACATATTATTTTTATTATTATTATTATAGTTTAAGTTCTGGGGTACATGTGCAGAATGTGCAGGTTTGTTACATAGGTATACATGTGCCATGGTGGTTTGCTGCACCCATCAACCCATCAACTACATTAGGTATTTCTCCTAATGCTATCCCTCCCCTAGTCCCCCAACCCCCAACAGGCCCCAGTGTGTGGTGTTCCCCTCCCTGTTCCATGTGTTCTCCTTGTTCATCTCCCACTTATGAGTGAGAATATGTGGTGTTGGTTTTCTGTTCTTGTGATAGTTTGTTTAGAATGATGGTTTCCAGCTTCATCCATGTCCCTGCAAAGGACATGAACTCATCCTTTTTTATGACTGCATAGTATTCCATGGTGTATATGTGCCATATTTTCCTTATCCAGTCTATCATTGATGGGCATTTGGGTTGGTTCCAAGTCTTTGCTGTTGTGAATAGTGCTGCAATAAACATATGTGTGCATGTGTCTTTATGGTGGAATGATTTCTAATCCTTTGGGTATATACCCAGTAATGGGATTGCTGGGTCAAATGGTATTTCTAGTTCTAGATCCTTGAGGAATCACCACACTGTCTTCCACAATGGTTGAATTAATTTACACTCCCAACAGTGTAAAAGTGTTCCTATTTCTCCACATCGTCTCCAGCACCTGTTGTTTCCTGACTTTTTAATGACAGCCATTCTAACTGGCGTGAGATGATATCTCATTGTGGTTTTGATTTGCATTTCTCTAGTGACCAGTGATGATGAGCATTTTTTCATAAATTTGTTGGCTGCATAAATGTAACTTTAAAGGCATGTTTAAGAGTTGACTCATAATGTTTTGTGGTCCCATTGCTGCTTTTTGTAGCTTCCTCCTAATTTCAGGGGCACATTGAGTAATAAAATATATACCCTAGAGGGTCTGTCCTTCTGGGAAGTTTGGGTTTGCATTAGTCTATTTATTGAATGCCTGAACTAAATGCTCCTGAAACAGAGTGGGATTTTTTTTTTTTTACCTTTTTTCCTGAGTTATTTCTCTAACCTTGTCATAATTATCTGGCTTAACTACACACTTTCTCCTCCACATTTTTCCCCATGAAACAGCAAGCAGATGACAATACTTGCAAGTCATGGTTAGTTAAATCAAAGGACATAATTAACTTAACAAATTCCTGTATAGGCTTTTCTGAATTCTCTGAAAACTGGGAGAATTTTTCCTCATACAAAGCCATGATTTTCCTCATACAAAGCCAAATTAGACATAGAAAATGACACATGTACTGTGAATGTTCCCCCATTTCCATTAGCTACCTCCTGCAATGGACACAGGTTTTCCTTTAGGGGCTGATGTGGGGACCCCCTTCTGGTGGTATTGATTGGGCTTACTTTCGTGGGGAGTGGAGGGTATATGCTGGGGATAGTTGGATAAGGGGGAGGGGTGCCCGATGACCCTGGGATGGAATTCTTCATTAGAGGACTGGTGGAACCCCCAACTCAGAATTAGGGGACTGAGGAGAATCCAGGGAAGAGGCAGACCTTCTGGGGTGGGGGTCAGCTAGGAGAGAATCCCTTAGGCATGTCTTTCTGGTGCCTAGAAGTAACATGAGCCAGTAAAGTGCCATGAAAACCTGTACATAAAGGACTTCTTGCCATTTTCCTTCTTTTTACATAACAAGTCCAATTGTAAAATACTATTATAATGTACAGACCATGTTTAGGCCATATCTGTTGGTTTACTAACTTGCGTTGAACCCAAATGGTGTTGCAATAGAAAATGTGTTTATTTTTCTTTCAGCCAAATTTGAATTTGCTACAGTCGCCTATAAAACATCCTAGTGGTGAGTCTCTGGTATGCTTATCACTGTCCACATGATAAACAAGGATATTTTTCTGGACACAGAAGTCTTTTTAAGTATAGTGAGAGGGACATAAGCTGAGCACTTATTTTGTTTTGTTTTTTTCTTTTTATGTTGCCACTTCCTGCAGAGAAGTTGTAAGTATAGGGAGCAAGGCATTACAAAAGTGGATTATGAGCTACAAATGAGTACTAGCATATTAATACTAAATTCCACAGAAAGCAGCAGTGGGGCAGAGAGAGGGGCTAAAAAATGGTGACTGTGGAAGGGGAGGGGGCAAACAGCATTGCCCAAAGGGAGATCTCATGGGGCCCTGACTTGCCAGTAGTGGAAACACCAAAAAAAAAAAAAGTTTAGGTGGCCACTTTTCTACCTGGTCATCTGTCAGGCCAGGGGCCTGAGAACCCCCAGGTTCTTCAACCAAGGGGGATTGAGCAAGGCAGTTATATGTCAGCACACAGGGATGGGTCTGCAACTGGAAAATAATAACTTCTATCTTCAGGGCAGAAAAAGATGAGACCAATATTCTCCTAGCTGGAGGGGCTATAACTCACAATCCTAGAAGAACTGTCAATGCTGAAAATCCCAGATCATCTAGGGGGTGGCCAAAAATACCAATGTTGAAAACCTAGAATGCCTGAGTTTCAGCCAATGAGGATCCCCTCACAGAATGCCAAAATCCCTGGGGCACCCAGTGGGCAGCCAACAGTGAACCCAAGACCTTGTTGGCATCACAGAACAATGTGACTCTGGTGTCCCTGAGTCAACACAATGGGAGACTTCTCACAATTAAGTGTCCTGCGTTAAACAGTTGTCTAAACATAGAACACAGTTAACAGAAACTCAAAAGCAAACATAATACTAAAAATGAAACATACATTTTATGACTAAAATTAAAACTACTGGTTGGTGGAAAAATAAAATGGAGTCAGAGGAGAAAGGACTGGCAGAAGGGGTGACAAGGTGCTTCAGGACACCCAAATGACAGGGGAATTTTAACTGACCACTTAGCCAAAGGCTTTTATTTTATTTTCTAGTTCTCGCAATATTAAAATGGAAGCAGAGGAAACACTCACCCATCCACAGGAGCCAAAATGGCACCAACCAGTCTTTCATGTGTGACCCAGGTGAAGATCTCTCTAAGTTCCCTCAGCTTGGGCGGGGTTGGCTATTGTGCAGGGGGGCCAGCACAGAGACTGGTAACCCACTGGTCTGCTGGTTGGAGCAGTGGGTCTTACATGAGGCAGTGGTACTATGGCCACTTGCCCATCTTCTCAGCTCCATCACCTGACAGAGAAAATGATGGCTCTGAAAAGAGCCTTTGATTAGCATTACAGCTCTGTATTATTAGCAGCTCTTTATTGTTAACAGCCTTAGTGTTATAGCTCTTGCAGCCTCTATCACAGACTGCTTTGCCATCTCTCTGCTCTTCATCTCACTGAACTCCCACTGTGTAGCCTACTGCCATCTCTTGTCATCTGTCACCAGTTGCCACCTCTCCACTGATCATTGATTGCTACCATCTCTGCTGTCTTGCCTCTCTGCTGATCATTGCTGTCTCTGCTGTCTTTGTCCCTTTGTTAGTTGCCAGATGATACAGGGCAGGAGAGCCCTGATATTGGGACTTAGCCCAGGAGGGTTCCTTGCTTGACCCAGGAAAAATTCAAGATTCAAGGACAAGCCAGTGGTGTTAGACTGAAACTTTTATTTAATCAGCAGTGTATAGCAACAATGTACTGCTCCTTGTAGTGCAGGGCAACCCCATAGTTAGTGTGCCCAGAGTAGCAGCTCAGTGGCAGTTCTGTAGTCATATTTGAACCCGTATTTAATTATATGCAAATTAAGGGGCAGCCTATGCAGAAATTTCTAGGAAAAGTATGGTAAATTCCACTTTGTCAGGTCATTTCCATGAAAAGGGGTTGTAACTTTTGGGTCTTGCCATGGTAATGGTAAACTGACATGGCACACTGGTGGGTGTGTTTTATGGAAAGTTGCTTCTGCCCTGTCCCTGTTTTTGCTAGTACTCAATTTGGTCTGGGGTCCAAGCCCTGCCTCTGAAATCAAGTCCCACCTCCTACCTCAAAGCCAACCCTGGCTAGACATCTTTGAGTTTGAGAATGTGTTTCCCTAGAATTACACAGCTTTGTAGTTCAGTTCTTCAGGCTTCATTTTGATGTTTTCCTTTCATCTTAGTCTTTAACTTGTGATAATTTAAAACAATAGCCTTGGGTGGACAAGTGCCAATGATTTGCTACATGCTTGTGGTTGCATCTCAGGTACCTCTTTGGTATAAGTCAGAGGTCCCCAACCCCTTGACCATGGACTGGTACCGGTCTGTGGCTTCTTAGGAAACTGGCTTCACAGCAGGTGAGCAGCAGGTGAGTGAGCAAAGTTTCCTCTGTATTTACAGCTGCTCCTAATCACTTGCATTACTGTCTGAGCTCTGCCTCCTGTCACATCAGCAGCAGCATTAGATTCTCATAGGACCACAAACCCTAACGTGAACTGCATATGTGAGCGATCTAGGTTGCATGCACCTTATGAATATCTAATGCCTGATGATCTATCAGTGTTTCCTACCACATCCAGGTGGGACTGTCTAGCTTCAAGAAAACAAACTCAGGGTTACCACTGATTCTGGTGAGTTATATAATTATTTTATTATATATTACAAAGTAATTATAATATAAATAAAGTGCACAATAAATGTAATGCACTTGAATTATCCCAAAATCATCCCCCTCCTTGGTTCCATAGAAAAATTGTCTTCTGGCCAGGCACGGTGGCTCATGCCTGTAACCCCAGCACTTTGGGAGGCTGAGGAAGGCAGAGCACCTGAGGTTGGGAGTTGGAGACCAGCCTGGCCAGCATGGTGAAACCCCGTCTCTACTAAAAATACAAAAATTAGCCAGGCATGGTGGCAGGTGCCTGTAATCCCAGCTACTTGGGAAGCTGAGGCAGGAGAATCGCTTGAACCCCGGAGGTGGAGGTTGCAGTGGGCTGAGATTGTGCTCTTGTACTCTAGCCTGGGCAACAGAGTGAGACTCTATCTTAAAAAAAAAAAGAAAAGAAAAATTTTCTTCCAAAATACAGGTTTCTGATGCCAAAATGGTTGGGCACCACTGCTATAAGTGATTAAGTTTTCTCCATATTTTTTCATGGCTTAATAGTGCATTTCTTTTTAGTGCTAAAAAGTGTTCCATTTTTAGGATATATCATATTTTATCCACTGATTTACTCAATTACATCTTGCTTGCTTCCAAATTTTGGCAAATATGAATTAGGCTTCTATAAACACCTGTATGCAGCTTTTTGTGTGGATATGTTTTCAATTAATTTGGATAAATACCAAGGAGAAACACTGCCAGATCATATAGTATGAGTATGTTTAGTTTTGTAAGAAACTCCCAAACTGTCGTCCAAGGTGGCTGTAACATTTTACATATCCATGAGCAATGAATGAAAATTCCTGTAGATCTGCCTTCTCATGAAAATTTGGTATTGTTAGTTTTGTATATTTGCCATTCTAATAGATGTGTAGTAAAATATCATTGCTGTTTTAATTCACAATCCTATAATGACATATGATGTGGAGCATCATTTCATATGCTCACTTGGCATCTGTATATCTTCTTTCATGAGGTATCTATTCAAGACTTTTGCTCATTTTTTAACCCAGTTGTTCATTTTCTTATTGTTAAGTTTTAGGAGTTCTTTGTATATTTTGGGTAGGTCCTTTATCACATATTTCTTTTGCAAATATGTTATCCAAGACTATACCTTGTCTTCTCAATATTTTGACAGTGCTTTTCACAGAGAAGAAATTTTTAATGTCAATGAAGTCTGACTTATCATGGATAATGCCTTTAGTGTGGAATCTAATAAAGTCATCATTACACACAAGGTCATCCGGATTTTCTCCTATGTTGTATTCAAGGAGTTTTATACTCTGTGTTTTACATTTAGGTCTATAATTCATTTTAAGTGAATTTTCTGCAAGATGTAATATCTTTCTTTAGATTCACTTTTTTGCACATGGATGTCCAGTTGTTCCATCATAGTCTTTGCTCCATTGTCATGATCAGTTGATATTTATGTGAGTTTATTTCTTGGTTCTTTATTCCTTTCTATTGGTCTATTTCTATATTCTTTTAACACTATCACACTGTCTTGATTACTGTAGCTTTATAGTAAGTCTTGAAGTAGAGTAGTATCAGTCCTTTGATTTTGTTTTTCTTCAGTATTGAATTGACCCTTCTGGGTCTTTTGTCTCTCCATATTAACTTTAGAAACATTTTGTTGATATCCACAAAATAACTTGCTGGAATTTTGACTGAGATTGCATGGCATCTATAGATTAAGTAGGGAAAAACTGACATCTTGACAATATTGAGTCTTCCTAATCATAAACATGAAATGTCTCTTAATTTAGTTCTTCTGTGATATTTTTATCTGAATTTTTGTGTTTTCTTTATACATATATTATATGTATTTTGTTACATTTATACCCATTTCTTTGTAGAGGCTGTTCATGAAAATGGTAAAGTTCTTTTAGTTTGAAATTCCACATATTTTCAATTATTTTGGAAAGAAATTGATATTTGCATATTAACTATGTATCTTAAAAGCTTGCTATAATAATTTATTTTGTTAGATCCAGAAAGTGTTTTGTTCTTACAGATTTTCTACATATATGATAATATCATCTGAAAAAGGGCCATTTTATTTATTTCTTTCCAATTTGTGTGGATTTTATTTCATATTCTTGTCTTATGGCATTAATTAAATTTCCAGTGTGATGGTGAAAGTGTGATGAAAAACTTTAAGAAGATCCAAAGAAGGTCATCATATAATAATAAAGGGGGCAAGGCGCGGTGGCTCACGCCTGTAATCCCAGCGCTTTGGGAGGCCGAGGCCAGTGGATCATGAGGTCAGGAGATTGAGACCATCCTGGCTAACAAGATGAAACCCCGTCTCTACTAAAAATACAAAAAAATTAGCCAGGCATGGTGGCGGGTGTCTATAGTCCCAGCTACTCCGGAGGCTGAGGCAGGAGAATGGCGTGAACCCAGGAGGTGGAGCTTGCAGTGAGCCGAGATTATTCCACTGCACTCCAACTTGGGTGACAGAGCTAGACTTCATCTGAAAAAAATAAATAAATAAAAATAAATAAATAAAGGGGTCAATTCAACAAGAGGATGTAACAGTTATAAATACATATGCACCCAATGCTGGAACACACACACACACACACACACACGTGAAATATTATTAGAGCTAAAGAGATAGATCTCAATAAAATAATAGCTAGATATATCAGCACCCCACTTTCAGCACTGGACAGATATAACAGACAGAAAGTCTGCAAAGAAACATTGGACTTAATCTACACTATAGGGACCTAATCAATATTTATAGAACATTTTTTTCAATGGCTGGAGAATACACATTCTTTTCCTCAGCACATGGATTATTCTCAAAGATACACCATATGATAGGTCACAAAACAAGTCTGAACACATTTTTTAAAATTGAAATAATACCAAGTACCTTACCTAACCACAATCGAATACAACTAGAAGTCAGTAACAAGAGTAATTTTTGAAACTATACAAACAAGTGGAAATTAAATGATATGCTCCTGAATAATCAGTGGGTCAGTGAATAAATTAAGGATAAATTTGACAAATTTTTTGAAACAAATGATAATGAAAATGTAACATACCAAAACCTATGGGATACAGTTAAAGCAGTACTAAAGGCAAAATTTATAGCTATAAATGCCTACACCAAAAAAGAAAATTCAAATAAGTATCCTAATGATGCATGTTAAAGAACTAGAAAAGCAAGAGCAGACTAATCCCCAAACTCGCAGAAGAAAAGAAATGATAGAGATCAGAGCAAAAATGAATAAAATTGAAATAAAAAATACAATAGATCAATAAAAAGGAAAATTGCATTTTTGAAAAGATAAATAAAATTGAGAGACCTTTAGCCAGACTAAGAAAAAAAGGGAGAAGATACAAATAAAATCAGAAGTGAAAAAGGAGACATTATAAATGATACTGCAGATATTTAAAGATCATTAGTGGCTACTATGAGCAACTATATGCCAATAAATTGGAAAATCTAGAGAAAATGAATAAACTCCTAGAATAAATGAATAAATTCCTTGTAAACCTATCAAGATTGAACAATGAAAAAATCCAAAACCTGAACAGAACAATAACAAGTAATGAGATCAAAGCTGTAATAAAAAATGTCCCAGTAAGAAAAAGTCCTGGACATGATGGATTCATGGGTGAATTCAAGCAAACATTTAAAGAAGAACTAATACCAATCCTACTCAACTATTCCAGATAAATAGAGAAGAGGAAAATGCTTCCAAACTCTTTCTACAATGCCAGTATTACCCTGATACCAAAAACAGACAAAGACACATCAAAGAAAAAAACAAAAAGTCAGGCCAATATCTCTCATGAATATTGATACAAACATCCTCAGGAAAATACTGGCAAACCGAATTCAGCAATACATTGAAAAGACCATTGCTTGTGACCAAGTGAGATTTATCCCAGTGATGCAAGGATGATCTAACATTCATAAATCAATCAATGTGATACATCATATCAACAGTATAAAGAATAAAACCATAAGATTTTTTCAATTGATGCTGAAAAAGCATTTGATATAATTCAACATTCCTTAATGGTAAAAACTTTGAAAAAACTTGGTTTAAAATAAACATACCTCGGCCGGGTGGGGTGGCTCATGCCTGTAATCCCAATACTTGGGGAGGTTGAGGCAGGTGGATCATGAGGTCAGGAGATCTTGACCATCCTGGCCAACATGGTGAAACCCCATCTCTAGTAAAATACAAAAAATTAACCGGGCATTGTGGCACACGCCTGTAATCCCAGCTACTTGGGAGGCTGAGGCAGAGGAATCGCTTGAACCTGGGAGGCAGAGGTTGCAGTGAGCTGAGATCGCCACTGCACTCCAGCCTGGTGAGAGGGCAAGACTCTGTCTCAAAAAATAAAAGTAAATATATAAATAAATATTAAAAAATTAAAAATAAACATACCTCAGCATAATAAAACCCATAAATGACAGACTCACAGCTAGCATCATACTGAATGGAGGAAAACTGAAAGCTTTTCCTCTAAGATCTGGAACGCAACAAGGATGCCCACTTATACCACTGTCACTCAACATAGTACTGAAAGTCCTAGATAGAGTAATCAAAGAAGAAAAGGAAATAAACAGCATTCTGGTCGGGCATGGTGGCTCATGCCTGTAATCCTAGCACTTTGGGAAGCCGAGGCAGGCAGATCACCTGAGGTCAGGAGTTCGTGACCAGCCCGGCTAACGTGGTGAGACCCCATCTCTACTAAAAATACCAAAATAATAACAACAACAAAAATAGCCTGGTGTGGTGGCACTTACCTGTGGTCCCACCTACTTGAGAGGCTAAGGCAGGAGGATCCCTTGAACCTGGGAGGCGGAGGTTGCAATGAGCTGAGATCACACCACTCCACTCCAGCCTGGGCGACAGAGCAAGGCTCCGTTTCAAAAAAATGAAAGAAAGAAAGAAAGAGCACTGAAATTGGAAAGGAAGAAATCATAGTATCCTTGTTTGCAGGTGATTTGTTCTTATATTTGTAAAGACCTAAAGTTAAATACCAAAAAATTATTAGAACTGATAAATTCAGTAAACTTGCAGAATACAAAATTGTCATACAAAAACAATAGCATTTCTATATGCCAACAGTGAAGAATGCAAAAAAGCAATTTAAAAAGCAATCTCATTTGTAATATCTGCACATAAAATTAAAATTAAATACCTAGGAACTAACCA
Source organism: Symphalangus syndactylus (assembly GCF_028878055.3). Lineage (NCBI taxonomy): Eukaryota > Metazoa > Chordata > Mammalia > Primates > Hylobatidae > Symphalangus > Symphalangus syndactylus. The sequence continues at coordinate 100,090,037 of NC_072447.2, forward strand.
AAGAAGTTAAAGACCTCTACAATGAAAACTACACAATATTGATAAAAGAAATTGAAGCCGACACCAAAAATGCAAAAATATTCCATGTTTATGGGTTGAAAGAGTCAACATTGTTAAAATGTCCATGCTCCCTGAAGCAATCTACAGATTCAATGCAATCCTTATCAAAATATCAATGACATTCTTCACAGACTTTTTTTTTAATCCTAAAATTATATGAAACACAAAAGACCCAGAATAGCCAAAGTTATCCTGAGCCAAAAGAACAAAACTGGAAAAATGACATTAGCTGACTTCAAATTGTATTACACAGATATAGTAATGAAAACAGCATATCAGTATAAAAACAGACACATATAACAATGAAACAAAATAGAGAACCCAGAAACAAATCCACACACCTACAATGAACTCGTTTTTAACAAAGGTGCCAAGACCATACATTGGGGAAAAGCCAGTCTCTTCTGTAAATGATGCTGGAAAAACTGGATATTCGTATGAAAAACAATAAAAGTAGACCTCTATCTCTTACCATATAAAAAAATCAAAATGGTTTAAAGACTTAAATTTAAGCGAAGACCTCAAACTATGAAACTGCTACAAGAAAACATAAGGGAAAATCTCCAGGACATTGTTATGGGCAAAAGTTTTTGGGTAATACGCATAAGCACAGGCTACCAAAGCAAAAATGGACAAATGGGATTGTATCAAATTAAAAAGCTTCTGCACAGAAAAGAAGACAACAAACAAAGAGCCAACCTTCAGAATGAGAGAAAATCCTTGCAAACTACTCTTCTGAGAAGGAATTAATAACAAGAAGCTAAAAAAAACTCTATAGAAAAAGAATCTAATTATCAAACTGAAAATGGGTAAAATATCTGAATAGACATTTCTCTAAAGAAGACAGAAATGGCAAAGAGGAATATGAAAAGGTGCTCAATATCATGGATAATCAGAGAAATGCAAAACAAACTATAATGTGACATTATCTACCCAATTAAAATGGCTTATATCCAAAAATCAGGCAATAAAAAATACTGGTAAAAATGTGGAGAGAAGGGAGCACTTGTACACTTGTTGGTGGGAATGTAAATTGGTACAACCATTATGAAGAACAGTTTGGCTGTTCCTCAAAAAACTAAAAATAGAGCAACCGCAGGATCCAGCAATCCCTCTGCTGGATATATACCAAAAAAAAAAAAAAAAAAAGGAAAACAAGTATATCAAAAAGATATCTGCACTCCCATATTTGTTGCAGCACTATTCACAATAGCCAATATTTGGAAACAACCTAAGTGTCTAACAGAAGTTTGAATAAAGAAAATGTGGTACTTATACACAATGGAGTACTACTCAGCCATAAAAAGAATGAGTTCCTATTATTTGCAACAGTATGGATGGAACTGGAGTTCACTATGTTAAGCGAAATAAGCCAGGCATAGAAAGACAAATGTCTCATGTTTTCCCTCATTTGTGGGATCTAAAAATTAAAAGAGTTGAAATAATGGAGATAGAAGAAGGATGGATATTGTAGGCTGGGAAGGGTAGTGGGGTGATTTGCGGTGGAAGTGGGATTCTAATAGGTGTGAAAAGGTAGTTAGAAAAAATGTAAGATATAAAATTTGCTAGCATAACGGTGACTATAGTCAATAATAACTTAATTCTACATTTTAAAATAACTAAAATTATAATTTAATTGTTTATAACACAAAGGATAAATGCTTGAGGGCATGGGCACTCATTTACCACCAGTTTTTTTTCCATCAACTTTTAAGTTCCGGGATATATGCACAGGATGTGCTGTTTTTGTTACATAGGTAAACGTGTGCCATGGTGGCTTGCTGCAAAGATCAACCCATTACCTAGGTAGTAAGCCCAGCATCCATTAGCTATGCTTTCGATTTCCCCGCCCTCCCCAACAGGCCCCAATATGTGTTGTCCCCGCTATGTGTCCATGTGTTCTCATCATTCAGCTCCATTTACCATGATTTGATTATTATGTGTTGCATGCCTGTATGCAAAATTTCTTAATTCCTCACAAGCACAGGCAATCAAAGCAAAAATGGATAAATGGGATCATATCAAGTTAACTATGGTATGAAAGTATCTCATTTACCCTATAAATATATACACCTACCATGTAACCACACAAATTTAAAAGAGAAAAAGTATGATGAAAAGAGACATCTTTTTATTATTCCTGAACTTTGCAGGAAACCTTCATGTTTTTCATCATTAAGTATGTTATCTGTTAGTTTTTTGTCAATGTTCTTTATCAAATTGAGGAAGTTCCCCTTCCTATTCCTAGTTTGCTTAATTTTTAAAAATCATATATAAATGTTGATTTTGTCAAGTGTTTTTACTGAATTTATTGATATGATCATGTGATTCTTTTTCTTTAGGCTGTTGATGTAATTGATTACCTTAATTGACTTTTGGATGTTAAACTAGACTTGCATACATGGGATAAATCTCACTTGTTGGTCAGGTATAATACTTCTTATATATTATTGTATTCAATTTGCTAATTTTTAAGGATTTTTGCATTTATCTTTATGACAGATATTGCTGTGTAGGTTTTTCTTGTAATGTTTTTGGTATTAGGGCAATACTAGTCTCATAATATGAGTTAAGAGGTATTATCTCAGCTTCTACTGTCTGGAAGAGAGAATAGAGTATTTGGTATTTCTTTCCTAAATATTTGGTAGAATTCACCAATGGACCCATCTATATGGCTCACTGTTTCATGTTTTGGAGGACTAATAATTATTGAGCCAATTTCCTTAAATGGAACAGGCCTTATTCAAGTTGTCTATTTCTTTTTGTGTGAATTTGGGAAGGTCGTGTCTTTCAAGGAATTGGTCCAGTTTAGGTTACCAAATCTTTGGATATATAAATGTTCGTCATAGTTTTTGCTTACTCTTTTAATGTGCATGTGCATGGGATCTGAAGTGATGGGCCACTTTTTTATTTCTGATATTAATAAGTTATGTCTTCTCCTTATTTTCTTAGCTAGCCTGGCTACAGGTTTATCAATTTTATTGATCTTTTCAAAGAACCTGCTTTTGCATGTGTTGCTTTTTCTACTGATTTTCTATTTTCAGTTTTTGACTTCTAATCAAATGTTTTTTATTTCCTTTTTCTGCTTACTTTGAATTTAATTTGCACTTATTTTCCTACCTTGGAAGCTTGAATGATTGATTTTAGATCTTTATTGTTTTCTAATATGTGCATTAAATGATGTAAATTTCCTACTAAGCACTGCTTTTGCTGTACCTCACATATTTTAGGAAGTTCCATTTGAATTTAATTCAAATTGAGTTTTAATTTCTTTGGAGGTTTCTTCTTTGACTTATGTGCTATTTAGAAGTGTGTTGTTTAATTTCCAAATATTTGGGAGTTTTACAGCTATTTTTCTATTAAGAATTTCTAGTTTACTTTCATTGTAGTATGAGAACAGACATTATTTATCTTCTTTTTAATTTGTAAGAGTGTGTTTTACGGCCCAGGATTTGATTTATATTGTGAATATTCCATGTGAGTTAGAGAATAATGTACAATTTAATGGTTTTTGGTAAAATAGTGTATAGATTGCAATTATACCGAAATGATTGATCGTGCTGTCGTGTTCAATTTTGTTCTGATTAAATTCCTGCCCATTGAATCTGTTCATTTCTGATAAAGAGATGTTAAGATTTCCAAATATAATAGTATATTCATCTGCATCTTCTTACAGTTTTGTCAGTTATTGCATCATATATTTTGATTATTTATTGTTATGTGTATACACATTAAGAATTGTTGTGTCTTCGTAGAGACTTACCCTTTTCATTGTTATTTAATGCCCTTCTTTATCCTTGATAACTTTCTTTGCTCTACATTCTGCCCTGCCTAAAATTAATATAGCTGTTTCAGCTTTCTTTTGATTAGTGTTAGCATAGTATATCTTTCTCCATCTCTTTACTTTTAATCTGTATGTGTTTTTATGTTTAAAGTGGGTTTCTTGTAGGCAACAATGTAGTTCAGTCTTGTTTTTAACTCATTCTGATAAGGTCTGTCTTTTAATTGGGAGATCATTGGAGTTAAAGGTGATTATTAATATATTTAGAATATTATCTACCATATTTATTACTATTTTCTATTTTTTTCCCCTGTTCTTTGTTTCAATATTTTATTTCACACTTTTTCTGCCTTTGATACATATTTTTTTTTATTATACTTTAGGTTTTAGGGCACATGTGCACAATGTGCAGATTTGTTACATATGTATCCATGTGCCATGTTGTTTTGCTGTACCCATTAACTCGTCATTTAGCATTAGGTATATCTCCTAATGCTGTCCCTCCCCCCTCCCCCCACCCCACAACAGTCCCCAGAGTGTGATGTTCCCCTTCCTGTGTCCATGAGTTCTCATTGTTCAATTCCCACCTATGAGTGAGAACATGCGGTGTTTGGTTTTTTGTTCTTGCGATAGTTTGCTGAGAATGATGTTTTCCAGTTTCATCCATGTCCCTACAAAGGACATGAACTCATCATTTTTTATGGCTGCATAGTATTCCATGGTGTATATGTGCCACATTTTCTTAATCCAGTCTATCATTGTTGGACATTTGGGTTGGTTCCAGGTCTTTGCTATTGTGAATAGTGCCGCAATAAACATACGTGTGCATGTGTCTTTATAGCAGCATGATTTATAGTCCTTTGGGTATATACCCAGTAATGGGATGGCTGGGTCAAATGGTATTTCTAGTTCTAGATCCCTGAGGAATCGCCACACTGATTTCCACAATGGTTGAACTAGTTTACAGTCCCAGCAACAGTGTAAAAGTGTTCCTATTTCTCCACATCCTCTCCAGCACCTGTAGTTTCCTGACTTTTTAATGATGGCCAGTCTAACTGGTGTGAGATGGTACCTCACTGTGGTTTTGATTTGCATTTCTCTGATGGCCAGTGATAATGAGCATTTTTTCATGTGTTTTTTGGCTGCATAAATGTCTTCTTTTGAGAAGTGTCTGTTCATGTCCTTCGCCTACTTTTTGATGGGCTTGTTTTTTTTTTCTTGTAAATTTGTTTGAGTTCATTGTAGATTCTGGATATTAGCCCTTTGTCAGATGAGTAGGTTGAAAAAATTTTCTCCCATTCTGTAGGTTGCCTGTTCACTCTGATGGTAGTTTCTTTTGCTGTGCAGAAGCTCTTTAGCTTAATTAGATCCCATTTGTCAATTTTGGCTTTTGTTGCCATTGCTTTTGGTGTTTTAGACATGAAGTCCTTGCCCACACCTATGTCCTGAATGGTATTGCCTAGGTTTTCTTGTAGGATTTTAATGGTTTTAGGTCTAACATGTAAGTCTTTAATCCATCTTGAATTAATTTTTGTATAAGGTGTAAGGAAGGGATCCAGTTTCAGCTTTCTACATATGGCTAGCCAGTTTTCCCAGCACCATTTATTAAATAGGGAATCCTTTCCCCATTTCTTGTTTTTGTCAGGTTTGTCAAAGATCAGATAGTTGTAGATATGCGGCATTATTTCTGAGGGCTCTGTTCTGTTCCATTGATCTATGTCTCTGTTGTGGTACCAGTACCATGCTGTTTTGGTTACTGTAGCCTTGTAGTATAGTTTGAAGTCAAGTAGAGTGATGCCTCCAGCTTTGTTCTTTTGGCTTAGGATTGACTTGGCAATGAGGGCTCTTTTTTGGTTCCATATGAACTTTAAAGTAGTTTTTTCCAATTCTGTGAAGAAAGTCATTGGTAGCTTGATGTGGATGGCATTGAATCTATAAATTACCTTGGGCACTATGGCCATTTTCACGATATTGATTCTTCCAACCCATGAGCATGGAGTGTTCTTCCATTTGTTTGTATCCTCTTTTATTTCATTGAGCAGTGGTTTGTAGTTCTCCTTGAAGAGGTCCTTCACATCCCATGTAAGTTGAATTCCTAGGTATTTTATTCTCTTTGAAGCAATTGTGAATGGGAGTTCACTCATGATTTGGCTCTGTGTTTGTCTGTGATTGGTGTACAGGAATGCTTGTGATTTTTGTATATTGATTTTGTATCCTGAGACTTTGCTGAAGTTGCTAATCAGCTTAAGGAGATTTTGGACTGAGACGATGGGGTTTTCTACATATACAATTATGTCATCTGCAAACAGGGACAATTTGACTTCCTCTTTTCCTAACTGAATACCCTTTATTTCCTTCTCCTGCCTGATTGCCCTGGCCAGAACTTCCAGCACTATGTTGAATAGGAGTGGTGAGAGAGGGCATCCCTGTCTTATGCCGGTTTTCAAAGGGAATGCTTCCAGTTTTTGCCCATTCAGTATGATATTGGCTGTGGGTTTGTCATAGATTGCTCTTATTATTTTGAGATACATCCCATCAATACCTAATTTATTGAAAGTTTTTAGCATGAAGGGTTGTTGAATTTTGTCAAAGGCCTTTTCTGCATCTATTGAGATAATCATGTGGTTTTTGTCTTTGGTTCTGTTTATACGCTGGATTACATTTATTGATTTGTGTATGTTGAACCAGCCTTGCATCCCAGGGATGAAGCCCACTTGATCATGGTGGATTAGCTTTTTGATGTGCTGCTGGATTCCGTTTGCCAGTATTTTATTGAGGATTTTTGCATCAATGTTCATCAAGGATATTGATCTGAAATTCTCTTTTTTGGTTATGTCTCTGCCAGGTTTTGGTATCAGGACGATGCTGGCCTCATAAAATGTGTTAGGGAGGATTCCCTCTTTTTCTATCGATTGGAATAGTTTTAGAAGAAATGGTAGCAGTTCCTCCTTGTACCTCTGGTAGAATTTGGCTGTGAATCCATCAGGTCCTGGACTCTTTTTCGTTGGTAAGCTATTGATTATTGCCACAATTTCAGAGCCTGTTACTGGTCTATTCAGAGATTCAACTTCTTCCTGGTTTACTCTTGGGAGGGTGTATGTGTCGAGGAATTTATCCATTTCTTTTAGATTTTCTAGTTCATTTGCATAGAGGTATTTGTAGTATTCTCTGATGGTAGATTGTATTTCTGTGGGATAGGTGGTGATATCCCCTTTTTCATTTTTTATTGCATCTATTTGATTCTTCTCTCTTTTCTTCTTTATTAGTCTTGCTAGCGGTCTATCAATTTTGTTGATCTTTTCAAAAAACCAGCTCCTGGATTCATTAATTTTTTGAAGGTTTTTTTGTGTCTCTATTTCCTTCAGTTCTGCTCTGATTTTAGTTATTTCTTGCTTTCTGCTAGCTTTTGAATGTGTTTGCTCTTGCTTTTCTAGTTCTTTTAATTGTGATGTTAGGGTGTCAATTTTGGATCTTTCCTGCTTTCTCTTGTGGGCATTTAGTGCTATAAATTTCCCTCTACACACTGCTTTGAATGTGTCCCAGAGATTCTCGTATGTTGTGTCTTTGTTCTCATTGGTTTCAAAGAACATCTTTATTTCTGCCTTCATTTCATTATGTACCCAATAGTCATTCAGGAGCAGGTTGTTCAGTTTCCATGTAGTTGAGCGGTTTCGAGTGAGTTTCTTAGTCCTGATTCTAGTTTGATTGCACTGTGGTCTGAGAGAACAGTTTGTTATAATTTCTGTTCTTTTATATTTGCTGAGGAGAGCTTTACTTCCAAATATGTCGTCAATTTTTGAAGAGGTGTGGTGCTGAAAAAAATGTATATTCTGTTGATTTGGGGTGGAGAGTTCTGTAGATGTCTATTAGGTCCACTTTGTGCAGAGATGAGTTCAATTCCTGGATATCCTTGTTAACTTTCTGTCTCGTTGATCTGTCTAATGTTGACAGTGGGGTGTTAAAATCTCCCATTATTATTGTGTGGGAGTTTAAGTCCCTTTGTAGGTCACTCAGGACTTGCTTTATGAATCTGGGTGCTCCTGTATTGGGTGCATATATATTTAGGATAGTTAGCTCTTCTTGTTGAATTGATCCCTTTACCATTATGTAATGGCCTTCTTTGTCTCTTTTGATCTTTGTTGGTTTAAAGTCTATTTTATCAGAGACTAGGATTGCAACCTATGCCTTTTTTTGTTTTCCATTTGCTTGATAGATCTTCCTCCATCCCTTTATTTTGAGTCTATGTGTGTCTCTGCACGTGAGATGGGTTTCCTGAATACAGCACACTGATGGGTCTTGACTCCTTATCCAGTTTGCCAGTCTGTGTCTTTTAATTGGAGCATTTAGCCCATTTACATTTAAAGTTAATATTGTTATGTGTGAATTTGATCCTGTCATTATGATGTTAGTTGGTTATTTTGCTCGTTAGTTGATGCAGTTTCTTCCTAGCCTCGATGGTCTTTACAATTCAGCATGTTTTTGCAGGGGCTGGTACCCGTTGTTCCTTTCCATGTTTAGTGCTTCCTTCAGGAGCGCTTTTAGGGCAGGCCTGGTAGTGACAAAATCACTCCGCATTTGCTTGTCTGTGAAGTATTTTATTTCTCCTTCACTTATGAAGCTTAGTTTGGCTGGATATGAAATTCTGGGTTGAAAATTCTTTTCTTTAAGAATGTTGAATATCGGCCCCCACTCTCTTCTGGCTTGTAGAGTTTCTGCTGAGAGATCAGCTGTTAGTCTGATGGGCTTCCCTTTGTGGATAACCCGACCTTTCTCTCTGGCTGCCCTTAACATTTTTTCCTTCATTTCAACTTTGGTGAATCTGACAATTATGTGTCTTGGAGTTGCTCTTCTCGAGGAGTATCTTTGTGGCGTTCTCTGTATTTCCTGAATCTGAATGTTGGCCTGCCTTGCTAGATTGGGGAAGTTCTCCTGGATAATATCTTGCAGAGTGTTTTCCAACTTGGTTCCATTCTCCCCGTCATTTTCAGGTAAACCAATCAGACGTAGGTTTGGTCTTTTCACATAGTCCCAAATTTCTTGGAGGCTTTGTTCGTTTCTTTTTATTCTTTTTTCTCTAAACTTCTCTTCTCGCTTCATTTCATTCATTTCATCTTCCATCACTGATGCCCTTTCTTCCAGTTGATCGCATCGGCTACCGAAGCTTCTGCAATCTTCATGTAGTTCTCGATAGTTGGCTTTCAACTCCATCAGCTCCTTTAAGCCCTTCTCTCCATTGTTTATTCTAGTTATCCATTTGTCTAATTTTTTTTCAAAGTTTTTAACTTCTTTGCTATTGTTTTGAATTTCCTCCCATAGCTCAGAGTAGTTTGATCATCTGAAGCCTTCTTCTCTCACCTCGTCAAAGTCATTCTCCATCCAGCTTTGTTCCATTGCTGGTGAGGAACTGCGTTCCTTTGGAGGAGGAGTGGTGCTCTGCTTTTTAGAGTTTCCAGTTTTTCTGCTCTGTTTTTTCCCCATCTTTGTGGTTTTATCTACTTTTGGTCTTTGATGATGGTGATGTACTGATGGGTTTTTGGTGTGGATGTCCTTTCTGTTTGTTAGTTTTCCTTCTCCCAGACAGGACCCTCAGCTGCAGGTCTGTTGGAGTTTGCTAGAGGTCCACTCCAGACCCTGTTTGGCTGGGTGTCAGCAGTGGTGGCTGCAGAACTGCAGATTTTCGTGAGACCACAAATTCAGCTGTCTGATAGTTCCTCTGGAAGTTTTGTCTCAGAGGAGTACCCGGCCAAGTGAGGTGTCAGTCTGTCCCTACTGGGGGGTGCCTCCCAGTTAGGCTGCTCGGGGGTTAGGAACCCACTTTAGGAGGCAGTCTGTCCGTTCTCAGATCTCCATCTGTGTGCTGGGAGAACCACTACTCTCTTCAAAGCTGTCAGTCAGACAGGGACATTTAAGTCTGCAGAGGTTCCTGCTGAATTTTTGTTTGTCTGTGCCCTGCCCCCAGAGGTGAAACCTACAGAGACAGGCAGGCCTCCTTGAGCTGTGGTGGGCTCCACCCAGTTTGAGCTTCCTGGCTGCTTTGTTTACCTAAGCAAGCCTGGGCAATGGCAGGCGCCCCTCCCCCAGCCTCGCTGCCGCCTTGCAGTTTGATCTCAGACTGCTGTGCTAGCAAACAGCAAGACTCTGTGGGCATAGGACCCTCCGAGCCAGGTGTGGGACACAATCTCCTAGTGTGCCGTTTTCCAGGCCTGTTGGAAAAGCGCAGTATTAGGGTGGGACTGACCCGATTTTCCAGGTGCCGTCTGTTACCCCTTTCTTTGACTAGGAAAGGGAACTCACTGGCCCCTTGGGCTTCCCGAGTGAGGCAATGCCTCGCCCTGCTTCTGCTCACACACAGTGCCCTGCGCCGACTGTCCTGCACCCACTGTTTGGCACTCCCTAGTGAGATGAACCCGGTACCTCAAACGGAAATGCAGAAATCACCCGTCTTCTGTGTCGCTCAGGCTGGGAGCTGTAGACCAGAGCTGTTCCTATTCGGCCATCTTGGCTCCACCTGCCTTTGATAGTTTTAAGTGAGCTTTGTATATGATCTCATTTCTTAACATACCAATTATATTTTTACTTTTTTTTTTTTTTTTTTTTGGAGACAGAGTCTCACTCTGTCGCCCGGGCTGGAGTGCAGTGGCGCAATCTCGGCTCACTGCAAGCTCCGCCTCCCGGGTTCACGCCATTCTCCTGCCTCAGCCTCCGAGTAGCTGGGACTACAGGCGCCCGCCACCGCGCCCGGCTAATTTTTTGTATTTTTTAGTAGAGACGGGGTTTCACCGTGGTCTCGATCTCCTGACCTCGTGATCCGCCCGCCTCGGCCTCCCAAAGTGCTGGGATTACAAGCGTGAGCCACCGCGCCCGGCTATATTTTTACTTTTATTGTTGTTGTTGTTGTTAATATATTTTTACTATCATTTACAACTAATCCAAATCCACTTTTATTTATTTATTTATTTATTTATTTATTTATATTTTTGTAGAGATGGGGGTCTCTCTATGTTGCCCAGGCTGGTTTTGAACTTCTGGCCTCATGTGATCCCCTGCCTCAGGCTCTCAAAATGCTAGGATTACAGGCATAAGCCACTGCACCTGGCCAAGTCCACTTTCAAATAACCCTACTCCACTACACAGGTAGATTTGTTAACTTATAATGACAAAATATTTCTCATTCTTTTATCTTATTTCTTATAACATTACCCTCATTTATTTATACACATGCATACATAAGCATATATATATGTATATATATATATATATATGTATATATATATATATATATATATATATATTTGCTTTGCTTTGTTTTATCCCTTTTAGTATGGCTTGTAATCTTTTGTTGAAAGCAAGACATTATACACTGGGTAAAAGGAACTATTAGTAAATAAGCCATTCATAATGTATGGAAAGATGTGGTGGGGCAGAAGTGATATAGATTGAATGTTGTCTCCTCTAAATCTCCTGTTGAATTGTAATCTTCAGTGTTCAATATGGGGCCTGATGTATGGTGATTGAACCATGGGGCAGTTCCCTCATGAATGGCTTCATGCCATCCCCTTGGTGATGAATGAGTTTATATGAGATCTGGTTGTTTAAAATGTGTGGCACCTCCCCCTTCTCTCTTTTTTCTCCCACTCCTGTCATGTAATATGCCCACTCCCTTTTCACCTTCCACCATAATTATAAGCACCCTTGGGCCTTTCCAGAAGCCAAGCTGATGTCAGCACTATGCTTCCTGTACAGCCAGCAGAACCATGAGCCAATCAAACATGTTTTCGTCATAAGCTACCCAGTCTCGGGTATTTCTTTACAGTAATACAAAAACAGCCTAATACAGAAAATTGGTAGCAGGAGTTGCTGTTTAAACAAAAATACCTTAGAATGAGGAAGAGGCTTTGGATCTGGGTAATGGTTCATGGTTTGAAGAGTCTGGAGGGCTCAGAAGAAGAAAGAAACATAAAGGGAAATGTGGAACTTCTTAGAGACTGATTAATTCATTATGATCAAAAGGTTGATAGTGATATAGACAGTGAAGTCCAGGCTGACAAGGTCTCAGATGGAAATGAGGAACTTATTGGAAACTGGAGCAAAGGTCATCTTTGTTATGCATTAGTAAAGTACTTGGCTATATTGCATTCATGCCCTAGGAGTCTATGGAAGTTTAAACTTAAAAGTGATGACTTATGGTATCTGGTGGAAGAAATTTCTAAGGAGCAAAGCATTTAAGATTTGGCCTGGCTGCTTCTAACAACCTATTCTCAGATGCAGGAGCAAATAAATGACTTAAAGTTGGAAGTTCTATTTAAAACAGAAGCAGAGCATAAAACCTTAGGAAATTTGCAGCCTGACCATATGGCAGAGAAAGCAAACACCTTTGCATTGGGGGAGAATCCAAACAGGCTGCAGAGAAACCACTTACAGAGATATTAGTATGACTAAAACAGAGCCAAGCGCTAATAGCCAATAGAATGGAAAAAAGTCCTTGAAGGCATTTCAGAGATCTTTGAGGCAGTGCCGTCTCTCCTCACAGGCCCAGAGACCTAGGAGTAAAAAATAGTTTCATGGGCCAGGCTCAGGCCTCTGCTGCTCTGTTCACTCTTGGGACACTTCTCCCAGCTCTAAGCCATTTGTGCTCCAGCCTCAGCTGAAAGGGTCCCAGATAAAGCTTGAGCTGCTGCTTCAGAGGGTGAGGGTGCAAGCTGTAAGCCTTAGTGGCCTTCCTGTGATGTTAAGCCTGCAGGCTCACCAAATAAGAGTGAAGGAGGCTTGGCAGACTCCACCTATCTATCAGAGGATGTATGAGAAAGCCTGGATGCCCAGGCAGAAGACTCCTGCAGAGAAGGAACCCTCACAGAGAACCTCTACTAGGGCAGTGCAGAGGGGAAAGACGGTGTTGAAGGCCCCACACAGAGTCCCCAGTTGGGCACTACTTTCTGGAGCTGTGAGAAGGAAGTCACAGCCTTCAATATCCCAGAATGGTAGACCCACCAGCAGCTTGGACTCTGCCTGTGGAAAAGCCACAGGCACACAACTCCAACTGTGGGAGCAGCCATGGTGGCCATATCCTGCAAAGCCACACAGGCAGAGCTCCCCAAGTACTTGAGAGCCAACCCCTTGCTGCTGTGCGCCCTGGATGTGGAACACAGAGTCAAATAAGATTATTTTGGAGATTTAAGATTTAATGACTGCACTGTGGGGTTTCAGACTTGCATGGGGCTTGTAGCCTCTTTCTTTTGACCCATTTCTCCCATTTGAAATGGGCATGTTTAACCAATGCCTATACCTCATTGTATCTTGGAAGTAAATAAGTTGCTTTTGATTTTATGGACTCATTGGTGGAAGGGTATTGCCTTGTCTCAGATAAGACTTTGGTCTGTGAACTTATGAGTTAATGCTGGAAATAGTTGAGACTTTTGGGAGCCTATTGACAGAGGATGATTGTATTTGGCAATGTGAGAAGAACTTGAGATTTGAGGGTCCAGGGGAAACATGTTATAGTTTGGATGCTGTTCCCTCACAATCTCATATTGAATTGTAATCCCCATTGTTGAAGGTTAGGCCTGATATGAGGTAATTGGGTCATAAGAACGGATCCTTCATGAATGACTTAGTGCCATCCCCTTGGTGATGGGTAATTTTACATGAGATATGGTTGTTTAAAAATATGTGGCACCTCTCCCTTCTCCCTTTTTTGCTCCCATTTTTGCTGTGGAACACTGGCTCCCCCTTCACCTTCTGCCATGATTGCAAGTTCCTGAGGTCTCACCAGAAGCTGAGAAGATGCCAGTGTAATGCTTCTTGTAGAGCCTGCACAACCGTGAGACAATTAAACCTGTTTTCTTCATAAATTACCCAGTTGCAGATATTTCTTTATAGCAATGCAAAAATGGCCTAAGACAGGAAGCGTTCTACCATCCTATGATTAGGTTAAGTGAGCTTATGCTCCTAGACTGAACTTTACAAGAGCTTCTCATCACCTCCCTCACTCCTAGGTGGGACAGGATGTCTGGAGGGTGCTGGAATTGTGTATTTCTTTCCCCCCATATGGAAGGCAAGGACTAGTTGGAGTTGGGTATGCCATTTCCTCCAGGTTGGTTAGGCTATGATAAAACTCCAGCCAGTTAGGCTCTTGTAAAATAATTTTTCTTAAAGGGAAGCCATTTTAAGAACAGAATGGTCTGGCATATTTCAAAATTTTTCCCTTTTTTCCTGCTGAAAGCAACAGGGGATTTTTCTCTGATATCCTCTGTGGGGACCTGGTCAAACTCCTGTAGGTAAAACTCACCTAAGTGTAGGGCCCCTCTATGACTGGATCTTCATGGCATTTTTAACTCAGGGTTATTTACGCTGAGCCTCCAAAAATTTATCAATTACTGTTCAGGCTTTCCCACACCAGCACTAGTTCCCTGGATGTATCTGTTCCAGTAATTGTGGTTCTCCATATCTGCCTCTCTGTCTCTCCATTCATACAGAAAGTGTTTTGCCCTGTGACTGCACCTTTTTTAACAAATCTAAGAAAAGTTAGTGTTTTTTTTTTTTCTTTTTAAGTTTGCTCATCTTTTTACTTGTTAGGATGAAGTGGTGACTTCTAAGCTCCTTACATGCTACACTGAAAATCAAAAGTCTGTAGATTTCTTTGGCATAAATTTTGTATACAGAATACAAAAATTATATATACATACAAGATTTTAGATGTACAGAAAAGTTGCTAAGTCATAACATAGGGTATCATGTATGCTTCAGACTCAATATTACCTCTTGTTAACATCTTACTTTACATTACCATTGTAGATTATCACAACTAGTGAAAAATTATTGATGGACTATTATTATATAAAGTTTGAGCTTTGTACAAGTGCCCTTAACTTTTACCTAGTGTCCTTTTTATGTTCCTGACTCTCATCCAAGGGACCACATTACATTTAGTAATCATGTCTTAGGCTTCTTTCTTGCTGGGGAAGTTTATCAGGCTTTCCTCTTTTTTTTCCTTGGCAGTTTTAGGGTGTATTTATCACTGATTTTTGTGGAAAGTCCCTCAATTGGGGTTTGTCTAATGTTTTTCTCAATATATTTTTGGGAAGAATAACACAGAGGTAAAGTGCTATTCTCATCAAATCATATCACGGATACATGATATCAACATGACTTACCACTGATGTTAACCATGTTCCCCTCTCCCATGTATTGCTCTTCAAATTTATTGTTAAAAAGTTACTTCCCCTGCAACCCTTTTTTATATTCTATTCTCTGGAAGCAAGACCACATGCAATGGGGGATGGGAGGTTAAGCCCCACCTCTGGAAAGGAGACTACCTACATAAATTATTTGGAATTTTACTGCTAGGAAGGTTTGCCTATTCTCCCACATTTATTTATTTATTCATTAATTTATCTACATCAGTATAAACACATAAAGATTTATTCTTTGTGTTACAACCCAATACTATATTATTTATTTTGTGGTAAAAATTGTTCCAACTTTGATTATTGGAAGACCTTTCAGGTTGGCTCCTGTGTCCCTTTATAATGCCTCCATCCTTTTATTTTATGAGTGCTACTTTTCTTTCTGACCCTAAAAGATGTTTCAGGCTTATCTTGCTTATTTTATACCACAGCTGTAATATCAATGATTTCTTCTAAGATTTCTAATTTTTTTTTTTTTATTGGGAAATGGTACCTAGAAGCCTAGATATGTGTACTGGAATGATTAATACTACTAGAGTCATTGCTTTCAAGTCCTCTCAGTTGACACAGTTAGGAAAATATATGTAAGGATACTAACTCATGTATACACACATATCTATCTTATTTCCATATTTGTCCATCTGTATCTATTTAAGCTATACACGTTTACACTGATTCTCTTACCATATTGAAGTTTCATATGGTTTATTCTAGCCTTAACCCTTCGCTTTTCTGGAACTTCCGTCTTCAACCTTGAGAAGTTTAGCTCCCACCATCTATTTCTTATTTACTTACAAGTTCAATCCCAGTACTTATGTAAAGCAATTACAGAATTCTTAAACTATAATTCTACAAGAAACAACTTTACCAACCAGCCAATAGTGTTTTTGTAAAGTTGTTTTTGTATTTAGCCCTAAAGTTTGCAGTCAAATCACCATTTTTCAGCATTACTCCATTACATATGTCAATTTTTTGTTCCTTCCAACCCCTTCAGTCAGGTCATACTGTTGCAATATAGATTTTGCATTTCAACCTTGGATTCCAAATCTACTGGTTGATTTTTTTTAATTTTGCATACACTGAAGTTCATTCTTTGTTATGTAAAGTTCTGTTCTGTGTTTAGACAAATGCATAGCATTATGTACTTACCACTTCAGTGTCACACAGAATAGTTACATTACCCTGACAATTATCCCGTGCATCCCTTTGTCAACCCTGCCCTACGAAAAAAGGGGGCAAACAACATGTTTTTTCTGACCTCATATTTTTGCCTTTTCTAGAATGTCATATAAATGAAATCATTCAATATGTAGATTTTTAGTCTGTTTTTTTTAATTTAGCAAAATGCTTTTAAATTTCATTCATATTGTTGCATAAGTTAATACTTGGTTCATTTTTATCACCAAATAATATGTTCTTTTATGGATGTAACACAGTTTGTTTTTCCACTCACCTATTAGAAGACTCTTTGTTGCTTCTAATTTTAGGTGATCATGAGTAAAAGTGTTATAAACACTTTCATACAGGTTTTTGTGTGAACACGAGTTTTCAGTTCACTGGGGTAAATATCCAGGGCTGTTATTAATGGGCCCTTTAATAATTCTATGTTTGTTTGTTTTTACTTATAAGTAACTACCAAACTGTCTTCAAAGAGGCTGTATTATTTTGCATTCCTATCCATGAATGAAATATCCTGTTATTTCACAAACTTGCAAGCACTTGGTGTTGTCAGTTTTATTTTTTAATTTGCATTTGCCTAATAACACATGATGTTGAGTGTCTTTTCATATGCTTATCTTCTATCAGTGTATCTTTGGTGAAGCGTATGTTTGGGGTTTTTATCCATCATTTTATTTTTTCCCCTAATTGTTGAGTTTTAAGTGTTCCTTGTATATTCTGGATAAAACTTTGTTTATATCTGATATGTGATTTGAAAACATTTTCTCTTAATCTGTGTCTTATGTTGTCATTCTCTTAACAATGTATTTTGCAAAGCAAATGAATGGATAAAGAAAATGTGATATACATACATATATATATGCACATATATATACTATATAAGCACATGAGCATATATATATTATATATATACACACACACACGAGAATATATATACAGTGGAATATTATTTAGCCTTTGAAAAGAAGGAAATTCTGTCATTGGTGACAATGTGGATGAACCTGGAGAATATTAGGCTAAGTCACATGAGCCAGGCATAGAAAGACAAATACCATGTCATCTCACTTATATGTGGAATCTCAAAAAGTTGAACTTGTAGAACCAGACAGCAGAGTGATGGTTGCCAGGAGCTGGGGGTGGCGGGTAAGGGTGGTTGGGAGATGTTGGTCAAAGGACACAAAGTTTCAGTTAAACAAGAGGAAGAAATTCTGAGATCTGATATATAGCAGAACGACTATAGTTGATAATAATGTATTGCATACTTGAAAATTCCTAAGACAGTAGGTCTTAAATGTTCACATCACAGAACAATGATAACTATGTAAGGCATAGGTATGTTTTTTTTTTATTATACTTTAGGTTTTAGGGTACATGTGCACAATGTGCAGGTTTGTTACATATGTATCCATGTGCCATGTTGATTACCTGCACCCATTAACTCGTCATTTAGCATTAGGTGTATCTCCTAATGCTGTCCCTCCCCCCTCCCCCCACCCCACAACAGTCCCCGGAGTGTGATGTTCCCCTTCCTGTGTCCATGAGTTCTCATTGTTCAATTCCCACCTATGAGTGAGAACATGCGGTGTTTGGTTTTTTGTCCTAGGCATAGGTATGTTAATTAGCTTGATTTAACCATTTCCCATTGGGTATAGATATCAAAACATCATATTGTACACCATTTTAAAAAGAAATTCTATTGATTACAAGAGACAATGTGGTCTACAGCCATACCACCCTGAACGTGCCCCATCTCGTCTGATCTTGGAAGTGAAGCAGGGTTGGGCCTTGTTATTACTCGAATGGGAGAGTGTGTTCACTTGCTAACGTATAAAAAAGACCTACATGCCAAGAACCCAGGAGAATTCACTGGCTAGACTGTGGGGAGTGTGAGAACCAAGGCAGCTTCACAGTTATGGCTACATTCTCTCCGCTGCCCTCCTATACTCTCCTTTCTTGCCCTCCTCTTTCCTTCCATCCCCTTTTCTCCTCTGGCTTTCTTGTTAACTTTCTTCCCTCCGATTGGCTTTTTGTGCATATCCCACCTTCTTTCCCTCATTTTTTGTTTGTATTTGCATATGCTTCGTCTTCACCCTGGATTGTTAACCCTCCTCTTCTTAGCTTGGATAGATACTGCTTTTTTTACAGTCTTCTCAGGTGCAGCCTTTTCCAGGTAGTTTCTTTTGATCCTCCAAGGCTGAGATAAGTGACCAACCTGTGAGCTCTCATGATAGCTAGTTCTAACCATTCCATCTTGTCTTTTCACTCTGTATTATAATTGCCTGGCCATTTGTCTCTTTTCTCCACTGCACTGTGAGCCCCTTAAAGGCAGAGATTCTTCCTTGTACCTCCAGTGCTTTACACAGAGCGTGGAAAAAAATGGAAAAAATATAGACTTTTCCATTGCATCAACATGGTATATTTTCTATTTCTTTAGATTTTTTAAATTATTTTCCTCCAGTATTTTTTTACTTTTTCACATACAGATCCTGCACATTTATGTTAGGTATATGTGTATACCTATGTGTATATGTGGTATACACTGAGCCACACTAAGGCATAAGTGACTATTCCTCTACCTCCCTCTCACATAAATTGTGTATTCAGTGAAAGGCTGATCAAAGACTCAAAAGAATGCAACTGTTTTTCTATCTACCTATGACCTGGAAGCCCCCACTTCAAGTTGTTCTACCTTTCCAGATCAAACAAATGTACATCCTATACATATTAACTGATGTCTCATGTCTCTCTAAACTGTAAACTTTTTAAACTTTTTTTTCAATGCTATTGAAGATGGTGTGTCTTCTTTCATTATTTCGGATTCAAATTTTTCATGGTTAGCATATAGGAAATCAGTTGACTTTTAAAATATTGACCTTGCTTCCTACAACCATGTTAATCTCTTTTTAAAAGTTATTTCCAGGAATGTTTTATAGATAATTTAAAAGTTTCCACATAAATCATGTTGTCTATGAATGAAGGAAGTTCTATTTCTTCTTTGCCAATCTGTATGCCTGCTAGATTTTTTTTCTCTTATTTATCTAGATTGGACTTCCAGTACAAGATTTGAGTAGTAGTGGTGAGATAAAACATTCCTGCCTCAGTCTGTCACTCATCTTTTATTAGATTAAGGAAGCTCCCATATATCCCTAGTTTTTGGAAAAGTGAGTTTTCTTCTTGTTGTTGTTGTTTATTTTGTTTTGTTTTATTTTTCTTTAAAATGAATGTGTATTCACTCATCCAGTATTATAACTATTTTTTTTAATTAAGCTACTTTCAATAGATATATTGAGAAGGGTTTAGGATATTGAAAACTTTCTTTAAAAGTGCTTTTAGAATTTCACAAAAACTTTTGTGGTTCCCTAGTTATTATATATGCCAAAAATTTGCTTTTTAATATTCTATTTAAAAAATTCAATTAATAAAAAAGAACAAGCTTGTTCTTTCAAGCAATTTTCTTCCAGTAACATACTTAGGTGCTTATTTTATGTCTCCTATAAGAGAAGTTGTGATAGCAGTTGAAAGCACGTTATGCCAAATATATATTTTTGAGGGCTACTATTTTATACATGTTATAAAGCTATTCTCTTTGAGCACAAATAAACGAAGTGTGTAGCATAAGTATTCAGATTCGATCTATTTTACTAGTCAAGAATTGTAACAGCTACCTCACACAAATGTGACTAGATTACCTGTTTGTTTTCCTTCAACAATGAAGAATTTACGTAGCTTGCATCAGAATAATGAAATAGAAACCCAAGAGCTAGTTCCCTCAGATACTAGGGTTCATAGAATAAGAGTTAGCTTTACCTCCACAGTCTCCACAGGAATAACACAGAACAAAACTCACTACCATTCATTGGCTAACTGAATATTATTTTTAAAGTTTAATTTAATTAAACCTGTAACACATATATATGACCCTCATGCACTAAAAAATGTGTGTACAACTTTTGACTCTGTAAAAACTTAACTATTAATAGCATATTATTGACCAGCAGCCTTAGAAATAATATAAACAGTTAATTAATATATATTTTGTATGTTATATGAATTATATACTGTTATTCTTAAAGTAAGCTAGAGAGAGGAAAATGTTATTAAGAAAATCATAAGGGGCTTAAGATGGTAGCTCCGGGTTGGGGTGGCTAGTCCTGGGGAGGCACTGAGGAGGTGTGAGACTATGGTGACAGCCAAGAAGTGGAGTCCAGAGAATGGAGAAGAGGAGGAATTGAAGGCAGAGATGTTGATTCCAGTAGAATTGTCAGGATTTTCTCAAAATGTGAAAATAAATGCAAGATTTGGAGAATTTACAACGAGAGGCCCATTCTGCAAGTGGACAGCTATCTCTTTGCTGGGGAGTACAAAGACACTCTTGGGACCTATGCTATATTTGAAGAAAATGTTGAAAATGTAGATGCAGAAGGCAATAATAAAACAGTGCTAAAATATAAATGCCATACAATGAAGAAGCTCAGCATGATAACTCTTCTGACAGAAAAGAAGGAAGGAGAAGAAAACATAGGTGGGATGGATTGGCTGATAATCAGGAAAATGATTTCTCCTATAGACCCAAAATGATTTGTAGCCTTCTACATAAAAATGAAGATGAAGAAGTAGGTAGCTTCAACTCCAGATAAACTTTTGGAGGTGGAAGAGCAAGAGATTCAAATGGAAGTTAGTTCAAACCTGAGTTATGAACAGGAGAAACCACTGCACTTGGAAATAGAGGTTTCTGGTTATGTTATTGATATCTCTTCTAAAACAGAAGGTTCTGTTTTTATGGAAACTTAAAATGCTGCCTTACAAACCACTCCTAGATAAAATGGTTCCCATAATAACTAGTCATGATATTTTTGAAGTTTTTATATTAATTGTAGCTTTCAATTGTTACTATTTTGTCATTTTTGTTGGCTAAACACACATTTCCAGTTATAGCACAACTTAATATACCAGAATCATTCAGGATCAGACATGAATTGAACTTTAAAAAATATAGTTTAAATGACTGTAGGGACCCTTCTTTGATAACTTCTTTAAATTTGAGGTTTTACTAAGTTAAATGTATATATTTTCTATTGTAAATGTTACAAATTACCACAAAGTCAGTATCATAAAACATCACAAATATATTGTCTTAAAGTTTTATAGGTCAGAAATCTGACATGAGTCTCATCTGAGCTAAAATAAAAGTATTGTCAGGACTGCTTTCCTTTTTGGAGGCTCTGGTGGTGGGTGTAGAAGGATGAATCCATTTTCTTGCTTATCAGTTGTTGGAAGAATTCAATTATTTGCAGTTGAAGGATCAAGGTCCCACTTCCTTGCTGTCTGTCAGCTGAGGGCCATTTCTAGTTTACAGAGGCTGTCCACATTTCTTGGATCATGGCCCCCTTGTTTTCAGAGCCAGCAATAGTAGGTCAAGTCTCTCTCGCATTTTGAATCTTTCCTGTTGCTTCATCCATCATCCATCTCTCTGACCTACCCGTGTCTTCCACTTCCACTTTTAAAGGTCCATTTGATTACGTTGGTCCTACTCAGATAATCTCCCTATTTTAAGATCTGTAACCTTAATTCCATCTACAAAGTCCCTTTGGCATTTAACTTAACACACGCAGGCATAAAACCAGGGATTAGGGCGTGGAAATAGTTGAGGTGCCATTTTTCAGTCTACCACAATAAGTATCTTGGAACAAAAAAATAATTTTGAAGTGCTTAAGGATAAAGGTACAATTCCCAATATGTCAGTTGTGATTTCACTCCTTTCCCACTTAATGAAGATTATTGAAACTAAACTGTAATAGTTATTTTATTATGGCAACAATCTAAATCTGTGCTAATTTGTATTTTTAAGTAAATTATTCACAAACTGTGATGCTTTGTACTAGATTAGGTTTACGAAATTTCCAATATGCAATTGTTTCTGACTATGAAAACCAGCAATTTCATACAGTTTAACCTAGAACTACTAAGTTAAAATGCATCTCATATCAATTACATCTCATAATTGATGGCGATATAACTGTTCTTGCAGGCTAGAGAACTAATGTTCTAGGATGATACTTTCTTATTTGAAAAGTTTTACTATTTAATTGGAAAATAACTTACCTTGATGAAAAGCATTTTCAAATCATAAGCACATGTATCTTCCCAAATTTTATGACCTTTTTAGTCTCAGCTTTTTAATAAAAAGCTCATTTTTCCCACCATGTGTATGTGTAGGAGAGATTTCTAATTGCTGGACCCAATATCTGTTCTTCCTTTATCTCTTTGTAACAGAATCTATGAATTTATTCAGGTCAACAATATATACCCGACTTTTCTTGCAAGTACCTGTGACCATATGACTAAGTTCTGGCCACTGGCATGGACTTAGAAGTGTTGAGTTATGCTTTTGGGAAGTTTTCTACACATTCTCTTTGTTCCTCATGGGACATGAATATGGTGGCTAGAGCTCTAGCAGGATTCTTGGGCTTTAAAGAAACCTTGGAAACAGAAGCCATGAGTGGCAGAGCAACAAGATAGAAGATTCGGTCCTGATACTGTGAGACAGCCCTGGACTGCTATTAGCAAAGGATTAACAAACCCTTTCACTTTATCCCTGGTTAAAATGACTTTGAGTTTACCTTTCAGCACTATTTCTCTAGACTCCTGCTAGGCAAAATAATAATGAAATGTCAGCTGCGATACCAGGCAATATTGTTTAGATTGAAAATGACTCTTTATTGGTAAACTGTATCTGGACCAGGAAGATTGTGACAAGTACTATAAATGCCTATTGGAAAACATGGACTTTGGAATTCCGTAAATTCCTTAAATATGAAGTTGCTTATTGCAAAGATCCCTAGAAGCTAAACTCATTGACTGTTTCAAGAGATAGCTGTTCTTATACAGCATGAAGCTTCTAAACCAGGTGGTTTCTGCACCAACCCAAATGATCTGGTTTACTTATACCTGAGCTGACGCTTGGAAAGGTGGAGTAAAGCCTCCTGCTGAAACGACCTCAGGCTACCATGCTGTTGTGCTGTTTCTTGTCAGTATTCTGCAAAATTAAGTGAGCCTAGTGAAAAGTCGGGTTCCATAGGCTTATTAGGTCTTGTGAGCATGAACATCATTCCAAACCTGTAACTACTGCTGCTGTTCAAACAGAGAAGGCATTGCCACTGCCTATCTCTGGCCTTCTTTTACACGAGAAATAAAGTTCTCTCCTGTTTAAATCACTTTGTAAGAGCACCACTTAATCCTAATTGATATGTATTTTAGAAAATGTCAAAAATGTAAAAAAATGTATAAAGTAGAAGATTCTTGAGATTTGTAATCTTGCAAAAGAAACTGATGTAGATTATAATGTAGTCCGTCTACCTTAAATTGAAGAGAAAAATAAAGTCTTAAATTCAGAAAAAAAGAGAAAATCATAAGAAAGATAAATATATTTACTATTCATTAAGTGGAAGTGGATCGTCATAAAGGTCTTCATCCTCATCGTCTTCACCTTGTGTAGGCTGAGGAGGAGGCGGAAGAGAAAGGGTTGGTCTTGCTGGTCTCAGGGTGGTAGAGGTGGAAGAAAATTCATGTATAAATGGACCTGCCCAGTTCAAGCCTATGTTACTCAATTTTTCTCTTCCACCCACTGCTGTAAGATTCTTAAAAAGTAGACAAAATAAATGATATAAATCTTTTTTGTAGACAATTAATGAGCAAAACATCAGATCTTTTGGTTCTAAAATGTTAGTTCTCTCAATAATTTGTTTTAAATATAAGTAGAAGGTTAGAGTCTACACAAAGTAAAATTGGATATAATTAATTTTATAGGTTAATTCAACCTTAACTAATTTAAGTTTGAATGATTGGAAAGTCTTTAGTTTTTTGAGATTCTTTTTCGAAAAGTGCCCTCATTTGAAATTATTTCTAAAGTTTTGTTTTAATTCCTCTGATCCTCTATTATAATATCGTTATATCTTTTGTCTTGTATCCTCAGATTTTCTCAGCCAACCATTCCAAAATGATATATTTGAAAGCCATTATTAGTTTTCCTGCTTGATCACACAATTATTGCCATTATTAATTTCAGCAATATAAAATTTAGCAGAAGAAATTGAGAACTAATCAAGAGGAAATGTTTCAGATTCTGGCACATTGAAAACCTTGAGTATATATTCATTTGGACATTACAGATTTAAAGTGTGCCACTTTCATTAATATTTGGTAATGCCTTTTCTTATATTCCAGGTATTGAAGTTGACACCCATAACACAGAGTGATCAAGCTGAGCATCAAAAAGCATAAGACAATTTAATTTACACACCAAGAGTTTTACTGTGTTCACCAGGTAAGTAATCAGGTTTGGTGTGTGACAAAGAGTTGGCAGTTGAAACTTTTTTTATGTATTAACAACATGCAAAAATGTTATCTACTGTCCGAACTATTCCACAACATACCAAATATAATGGTAACCAGGCAGAACAACTAGTTTTACCTATCTATATTCAATGCAACTTTGGTCAGAAATGTAATGGAAGCCAGAGGAATTATTTTAATGATGCTTGCTCAATGCCTTGAATGTCAATAACACCCTTTCTGTGAGAAGTGTAAGGCTCCATTTGTCTTTAAAGAATTCAAATATGTGCAGCATGGGGTGAGTCTTAAAGGACTTAGAAAATTTGGAATGTTAAAGAGGTGTTTATTGGAACATAGGAAAGCTAAATTCCAAGCCATGGCCTCCTTTTTCATTTCCTTGTCCCTACTAGCACTACTGAGAAGCACAGCTGGCCCTACATAGGAAGAAAAAAAAATGTGACTTAGATGCTATGGACATTTTTTAAAAGTGTCTCCATCTTTATCTGCATTGGATATCACCCATATATCTTTTATATCCATGCTTCACCCTGCTGTATGTTCTAGGGACTGACTTATATGAATCATATAAAAGTACCTCCATGTCCTCTGGCTTTGGATTGGTTTTGATTAATGGGGAGTGCTGGTAGGAAATCAGTAGGAGTGGGGATAATGAGGATAGCATATATATTCTCTTGGCCTTCTCCCTGCAGACTTCCTGGGCTGGCTATGTCCTTTGACTAAATAAAGGTCATAGTTTCTATTAGGATACTGTCCCCACACAGATCCTATTCTTCCTCCTATTTCTATTAACCATTTCTTCCCGTTGCCCATTCAGTTCTAAGGAAGTAACCTACTCTGTCACTCTCAAGCCCATGTTACTAACCCCAGATTCTTTTATTATTCATTGTGGTTTTGCTACTATATGCCTGCTACTTTGTAAATAGCCCATTTACTAAACTCCCTTCAAATAATTTAATTTGAGTTAATCAGCTGCTTTCTGCTAGCACTTTGATATATTGTCCTGTATTAATGTCTGATACTCTGTCATGAGAGATTTATTCTTTTGGCTCTCATTTTATCCCAAGAGTCATACTGTTAGAAACTTCAAATCCATGGGCCGGGCGCGGTGGCTCACGCCTGTAATCCCAGCACTTTGGGAGGCTGAGGCGGGCGGATCACAAGGTCAGGAGATCGAGACCATCCTGGCTAACACGGTGAAACCCCGTCTCTACTAAAAATACAAAAAATTAGCCGGGCGAGGTGACAGGCGCCTGTAGTCCCAGCTACAAGGGAGGCTGAGGCAGGAGAATGGCGTGAACCCCGGGGGGCGGAGCCTGCAGTGAGCCGAGATCGCGCCACTGCACTCCAGCCTGGGTGAAAGAGCGAGACTCCGTCTCAAAAAAAAAAAAAAAAAAAAAAAAAAAAGAAACTTCAAATCCATTATCAACCGTTTACATATCCATATAAAACCTATTTTTTTCTGATTTAACAACTCGCCATGTCTGGTGTCATTCAAGGAAGAGCTATAAAATAATTTATCAACAGATATTGACATAGAATATATGTTATTCACTTTTATATTTTATTATTGGAGACAGTATAGTGTAGTGGTTGAAAGTCAGATCATCTGGATTTTAATCCTGGCTCTATCACTTATTACTCATGTAACTTTAGATAATTATCTTACCATCCTGAATTTTAGTTGCATTATCTGGGAAATAAGAGTAGTAACAGTACTTATCTACTGGGGTTCCTATAATGAGTAAATAACTTATTTAACATAGTGCCTGGTAATTTGAATACATGATAACTATTATTAACACTTAGCATATTTATAGCATATTAATTTGTCTCTGAATCCATTCTTATATCCACCCATTCAATACATCTTCAGTTCTTATCATGAATTGGGCACTATACTTTGCCTTTATGCCTGAGATAAAATGTTGAAGTAAACCACAAAAGATTCGTATCTACTGGTAACATAAGATCTAGATATAGAGGCAAAAATACATGGACAAAATAAATGGAATCACAAATTACAGTCACAAATAAATGTAAAACTGGGATAAACACTATGCAGGAAAAGGGCCTAGTATCATACTATCAAATCATAGGGACATTCTATCTCTGAAGGAAAAGTGGAAGCCAACATTCAATAGTTACTAGAGAGGTACTGACAATTCATATTTTGTATGGGGATAGATAATGATCTTTATGGATTTCTTCCAAATCTTTGGTTTAATCATGGCTTCATCACTAACTATGTGTTCTGTTGCAAGACATTTACCTTTCTTGAGCTTTGGGTCTATCAACTGCAGAATAAGAGGTTGAATTAGTTGATCTACAAAAATAAAGTGCCAGCACTCTCTAAAATGGCTTGATTTTACAAAAGTTAATAAGCAAGCCAGAGACAAAAGCCAATTGTAATAGATTCATATTCTAATTATACAACTCTACTTCCTTTTATTCTCTAAATGTATTCTACCTCCTCTTTATATTCTAATCATACAATCCTACTTCCTCTTATTCTCTAAAAGTTAATTGCTATTAAATACTTCAAATTAAGAACAAAGTATAATAGAAACTGGAGTATGATAACCAGATGTATTAAAACCAATTACTTTATTAATATAAATAAAATAGGTGGCAATTGTAAATCAAACTTTGGGAGACTAAAGTTGTCTGCCTTGTGTGTTGCTTTTTTTTAGCAGCAATCATTCTACTCAACTAATTATTCCAAATTTCCATTTCACTTTTCTTATTTCAAATACTGTTTTAACTATTATTATTGGTGTTACTATATCTATAGTTTTATTATTCCCAAAAATGAGTTGAGGAAACTAACAAATGTATCTTGGTTCAATATAATTTCTAAAATGAAAGAAAATACATGTAGTAAGTATGGAGGAAAGGGTAGCACAAGTTTCAAACAGTTCCTTAAGTGAATACAATTTACTGTGAGTAAACATTAAGCTTCAATGAATTTCTTGACAAACACAACAGAAAAATGTGAGCAGTTAGATAATATTCATTGTCCGATCAAAGGAAACATGGCTGCATTCTAGGAACAAATTTTCTCTCCTGGACTCAATTCTAAAAGGAATGAATTGCATAGCTTCTTAGACTGGGGACACTGAAAAACACCATAGTATTTTTCTGTATTTCTAGCAGATAAATATGCCCAAACATTAGAAAACAGTGGAGCTATGGTGGGTGATGAAAAGCAAGAAAATAGACGTTATTGGATACCCACTAGGTGTGCCGTACTATGTGTTTTATATTTATCATTATATTTTATCTTCACCAATTTCCTATGAGATAGATATTATTTCTACTTTAAATATGGGAATCCTGAGGCTTGCAGATATTAAGTGTCCATAGCCGGCATTACAGGTATTTACAATCTTTGGTGTGTTAAGCGTCAGATTTGAAAGTGTTTATTCATACTGATTTCTTGAGATTACTGTTTGTGGTGCTAGTTTCATGCTTCTTGCAGGTCTTAGACTTTATCAATTGGACTTGTGTTGCCTCAAAGCCACACCTGTGACACAGGAATATGGGAGAGGTTCTGGTCCTAGGTTCCAGCTTCTCTAGTTGTACCGTGCATCTGTAGGAGCCAAGGGAAAACTTCCCATGTGTCCTCTGAAACTTTACTGAAAAATCAACTGACAAAAGGTAGTTTAATAGGAATAATTGCATACAAACTTATTAGCATGCACAGGGGCAAATCACAAAGTGATTAGCAAATATCCCCATGAAGTATAGAGGTGTATATACCCTACTTCTTGGGGGAAAGGGAAATAGGAAAGTGTGGGTGATTTTAGGTGGTAGTAAATGATTTCGGGGAAAATGTAATGGGCTTGAAGTACATACAGTGGCCTGGGACAAAGTCTGTTGAACCTGCAGAACACACAGTGGTTTGTCACAAAAGTCTCTCTGAGTGTGTTGACAGACTTTAGTCTTTCTTCCTGTGATATGAGTTCAGTTAATAAAAACTCAGAGAAGAACCAGAGATTATTTTTTCTTTTGTGGCAAGTCCAGACATTAGGCAGATAAAGGAACTTCAGAGAACAAGGTCATCCTGTGCTTTGAGAGAGACAGAGTACTGGGGGACGGAGGGAAGGTCAGAAAGATCCTGAGGCTTTTTCTTCAGTTCAGCATGTCAAAGTGCCATATTTTGAGGTAACAGTTACCAGCCTCAACACATCCAACCCATGTGAGTTGCTATGATCTCCTGAGGGTGTTGCCACCATTTTGTACATAGGTTCCATGGATACCTACTGAACCCCCATTCTGATTCTAGTCGCTGGGAATTTTTCTTCTTCTCCTGTATTTGACCTTATGTGTCACTTTTCTCTTTCAGCTGTCCCTCAGGGACAAGGAGATTATTTATTTTTTGTGTTTAGGCTTTTACAAAGGATTCTGCTTCCTACATTGCAAAAAATCTGGTCTCCTGATTGAAATGGAGTGGAGGAAAGCCCAAAATGTATATTTATCTCGAGACATATCCTACAATACTAGTAAATTGCTGGTGAAAAGCCAGAAAGAAAACTTAGTTATATATAAAAAAATGTATGTATATTATACCAGTATTGCACAGAGCTTCAATGCATGGCCTCACAAGTTAAACAGAAATGGCTTTGAATTCTGGTTCTTCCACTTAATAAGCTTCTGACCTTGGGTAAGCTATCTACCCTTTCTGCACTTCTTCTTATCTTTTTTCCAAAATGGAGATATACATTGTTTGCATAACTAGATAATTTCTAGGATTAGAGATCAAAGACATAATGTGCTGAGGGCAAGGTCCAGTACATAGTGTTTGAGCATTAGAATATTCCAAAGTAACTTTCCCAATTAAAGTGCATGAGAGGTAAACCATACACAAAAATTAGCTCAAAATGAATCAAAGAGCTAAACATAAGCACTAAAATCATAAAGCTGTTAGAAGAAAACATATGAAAAAAGCTTTATGACATCAGAGTTGACAATGATTTATTATATATGGCACCAAAAACATAGGCAACCAAAGAAAAAATAAATAGATAAATTGGGTTGAGCACCATGGCTCACGCCTGTAATCCTAGCACTTTAGGAGGCTGAGGTGCAACAATCACTTGAGCCAAGGAGTTTGAGACCAGCCTAGGCAACATGATAACTCATCTCTACAAACAATTTAAAAATTAGCTGCCGGGCGTGGTGGCTCATGCCTATAATCCCAGCACTTTGGGAGGCCGACGTGGGCAGATCACGAGGTCAGGAGATTGAGACCATCCTGGCTAACACGGTGAAACTCCATCTCTATGAAAAATACAAAAAAAAAAAATTAGCTGGGCGTGGTGGCGGGCGCCTGTAGTCCCAGCTACTCAGGAGGCTGAGGCAGGAGAATGGCGGGAACCCAGGAGGCAGAGCTTGCAGTGAGCCAAGATGGCACCACTGCACTCCAGCCTGGGTGACAGAGCGAGACTCCGTCTGAAAAAAAAAAAAAAAAAATTAGCTGGGTGTGGTGGCATGCACCTGTGGTCTCAGCTTCTCAGGAGGCTGAGGTGGGAGGATCCCTTGAGTCCAGGAGGTGGAGGTTGCAATGAGCTGTGATAATGCCACTGCACTCCAACCAGGGTGACACAGCAAGACTGTCTCAAAAAAAAAAAAATGACTTGGACTTTATCATCAAAATTAAAAACTTTGGCACATCAAAGGACACTATCAAGAGAGTAAAAATATGACCCACAGAATGAAAAAAATTGTAAATCAAATACCTGATAAAGGATTAATATTCAGAATATATAAGAAACTCCTGAAACTCAGCAGCAAAATAATGAATAGCCTAATTTTAATAGGCAAAATATTTGAATAAACATTTCTCCAATGAAGATATACATATGTCCAATAAACACATGAAAGATGCTTACCATCACTAGTCACTAGGAAAATGCAAGTCAAAACCACACTGAAATATTAACTAATAAATACTCATTACGGTGGCCACTATTTAAAAAAAAGAAAATAACAAAATAACAAGTGTTGGTGAGAATGTAAAGAAACTGGAACTTTATGCATTGCTGGTGGAAATGTAAAATAATACAGTCACTGTGGAAAATTATGGTGGTTCATCAATTAATTAAACACAGAATAAGCATATAATGCAACAATTTCACTTCTAGATATATAGCCAAAATACTTAAAAGTGGGAAACCAAAGAGGTGTTTGTACAGTCATATTCATAGCATCATTATTGACAATAGCCAAAAGGTGGAAACAACCCAAGTGTCCTTCAACTAATAAATGAATAAACAAAATGCAGGATATACACACAATGGAATATTATTTAGCCCTAAAAGAGGATGAAGTTCTAATGCATGCTACAACATGAATTAATATTGATGATATTGAGTTAAATGAAATAAGCCAGTCACAGAAATACAGATATTTTATTATTCCACTTATATCTGGTACCCAGAAGCATCAAATTCATAGAGACATAAAGTGGAATGGTTGTTTCCAGAGGCTAAGGAGAGAAGGAAATGGAGAGTTATTGTTTAATGGTACAGAGATTCAGTTTTGGGAAGATGAAAACATTTTGAAGATGGATGGTGATGATGATTGCACAACAGTGTGAATGAATTTAATGCCACATAGCTGTACACTTACAAATGGTTGAAATTGTTAATGTTATATTATGCTCATTTAGTCACAGTAAAGAAAAATAGAGTGCTTAGTAACTCTCAAGAACCATAGTCAGAAAGATTGTCTCCACTAAGAGAACAGCAAGTTCAATTTAAATGACAACTCAAGATGCATTAACATAACTGCAAAATGACCTGCAAAAATAACTCTAATACATGCTA
Source organism: Symphalangus syndactylus (assembly GCF_028878055.3). Lineage (NCBI taxonomy): Eukaryota > Metazoa > Chordata > Mammalia > Primates > Hylobatidae > Symphalangus > Symphalangus syndactylus. The sequence goes on from NC_072447.2 coordinate 100,121,419, forward strand.
CAAATTCAAGTATGTGTTCATATGAGTTAAGGTTAGATTTATGATCAGTTAGGAAATTCCCATCTTACTTTCGTTGTCACTTCTCAATTTCAGCCTTTTATTGTGACAGAGAACACATTTATTTCCTGGAATATTTTGGCCTTTAAGTATTCTTTCTGCTTATGTCATAGATCATCTGGTAAATCTGGGAATTATCGAATCTATACCTTATTTTTAACACATGTACATTTAAGATTAGCCTTAGGCAAGATTGTTAAGTAGGAAAGGTTTTCCTCTAATCTACTTTTTAAAATTTTTTCCCTGTTGGCAGAGACCTATCTTACAACTGTTGAGCCAGGATATGGGATTTTCTTGATTACACTTCTCCTATCAATACAGATTTACTTCCTGTCACATTTTAAAAAACAAAACACATGCAAGGATTCAAAGTAATTTAATTTTTGGTAATTGTTTTTAATATTTTCCATACTTGATATGGTTTGCATTTTGACATGAACTTACACTGTTTCATCCCAAACAGATTATATGACAATTTCAAGAAAACTATGAGGGGTAAATGGAAGATAAACTTTTTGCTGTGCACTTCAAATTACCTGAAGGCTGCTCTCTACTACGTATCAATGTGAATCTGACATTATATAAAATGCTGTTTGGTTTTTTTCTCAGAAACACTATGGGGATGTGAATGTGGAGCAAGATGGCAGAGTAGAAAGCTCCACTGATTGTCTCTGCCAGAAGGACACCAAATTAGCAACTATCTACACAGATAAAACACCTTCATAATAACACCTTCCTAACATATAAAACATCTTCATAATAACCAAAAATAAAGAACTAACATGGCCACAGCGGGGTAGATCACCAAGTGGGTTCTTGGGGTCCCTGAATCTAGGACTTGACTCTTGGACGGCATTTCTAGACCTCCCCTGGGCCAGAGGGGAGCCCACTTCCCTGAAGGGTGAGTCTCAGGCAAGGCAACATTCATTAAAAGCTGATATAAGAGACCTTAGGCCTTAAGGGAACAATGGTGGTAGTCTGGCAGTATACCTCATGGCTGGGGTGGAGGTGGGTACTGGGTAAGGTTCCTCTGCCTTTGGAAAGGGGAGAGAAGAGTGGGAAGAACTATGTCTTGTGGTTTGAATGTCAGCTCAACCACAATACAATAGAACACCCAGTAGACTTCTACGGATTTTGACTCTAGACCCTGACTCTGGATGGCACATCTGAACCCACACAGGGCCTGGAGAACTCGTTATTCTGAAGGGAAGGACACAGGCCTGGCAGGTTTTGCCACTGCTGATTGTAGAGCCCCAGGGACTTGAGCAAACATAGGTAGTAGCCAGGGAGTAATTACAGCAAACCTTGGAGAAGACCCAGCACTGTGCTGGCTTAATCTCTGACTTAGCATAATCATAGTGGTGGTGGCCGCAGGGGTGCTTATGTCACCCCGCACACAGCGTTAAGTGGCTCAGAACAGTGAGACTGTATTTTTGGGAGAAATTAAGCAAAGAGAACAAGAGTCTTTGTCTGGCAATCTAGAGAATATTCCTGGATCTTGTCCAAGACCATCAAGGCAGTACTTCTAGAAGTTTGCAAGAACCACCGGGTTACTCGATTGGGGTACATCCTAAAGCAGATACAGCGTGGAACACAACACCCAGTCCTTTCAAATACCTGGAAAGCCTTCCCAAGAAGGGCAGGTGAAAACAAGCCTAGACAGTAAATACTACAATAAACATCTATCTCTTCAATGCCTAGACACAGAAAAAACATTTACTAGCATCAATACCATATAGCAAAACATTACCTTACTAAATGAACTGAATAAGGCACCAGGGACCAATCCTGGAGACAGATATGTAACCTTTCAGACAGGGAATTCAAAATAGCTGTGTTGAGGAAACAAACAAACAAAAAAGAAATTAGGAGAATACAGAGAAGGAATTCAGAATTCTAACAGATAATTTTTTTAAAAAAAAGAGATTGAAATAATTAAAAGGAATCAATAAAATTTCTGGGGCTGAAAAATGCAATTGACGTACTGATAAATGCACCAGAGTCCTTTAATAGCAGAATGGATCAAGCAGAAGAAAGAATTAGTGAGCTTGAAGACACGCTATTTGAAAACACACAGAGGAGACAAAAGAAAAAAATAATTTTAAAACAATGCAGCACACCTTCAGGATCTGGAAAATAGTTTCTAGAAAATAGCTTCAAAAGGGCAAATCTAAGAGTTATTGGCCTTAAAATTTAGGAACAGAAAGAGATGGGGAAGAAAGTTTATTCACAGGGATAATAACAAAGAACTTCCCAAACCTAAAGAAAGACATCAACATCCAAGTACAAGAAGGTTATAGAACACCAAGCAGATATAACCCAAAGAACACTACCTCAATGCATTGAATACTCAAATTCCCAACAGTCAAGATTAAAGAAAGGATCCTAAAAGTAACAAGGTGAAAGAAACAAATAACATACAATGAAACTCCAGTAAGTCTGAAAGCAGACTTTACAGCAGAAACTTACAGGCCAGGAGAGAACACATGACATAAACCACTGAAGGAAAAAAACTTTTACTCTAGAATAGTATATCTGGCAAAAATATCTTTCAAACATAAAGGAGAAAAGAAGACTTTCCCAGCAAACAAAAGCTGAGGGATTTCGTCAATACCAGACCTGTCTTACAAGAAATGCTAAAGGATGTACCTCAATCAGAAAGAAAAAGACATTAGCAAGCATAAATAATCACCTGCAGTTACAAAACTCACTGGTTACAGTAAGTACACAGAAAAACACAGTATAGTATAACACTGTAACTGTGGTGTGTAAAATACTCTTACCATAATTAGAAAGACTAAATAGTTAATGAAAAAATAATAACTACATCTACTTTTCAAGAGATAGTAAAATCAGATATAAATAGAAACAACAAAAAGTTTAAAAGCAGGGCTATGAAGTTTAGGTGTAGAGTCTTCATTAGTTTTCATTTTGTTTGTTTCTCTAGAGTTTTAAGTTGCTATCAGATTAAAATAATGGGTTATAAAATAATATTTGCTAGCCTCATCGCATCCTCAAACCAAAAACTTACAATAGACACACACACACACACACACACACACACACACACACACACACACGTAAGAAACGAAATCATATCATCAGAGAAAATCACCTTTACTAGAAGAAGGCAGGAAAAACAGAAACAAGAAAGAGAAGACCAAGAAACAACCAGAAAACAAATAACAAAATGGCAGGAGTAAGTCCTTACTTATCAATAATAATATATAATGTAAATGAATTAAATTATCCAATCAAAAGACAGACTGGCTGAATGGATGAAAAACAAGACCAATTTGTTTGGTGCCAGTAAGAAACACACTTCACCTATAAAGATACATACAGGCTAAAAATAAAGGTATAGAAAAAATATTCCATGCCAATGGAAACCTAAAAAGAGCAGGGGTCACTAGACTTGTATCAGGCAAAATAGATTTCAAGACAAAAACTATAAGAAGAGACAAAGAAGGTCACTATATAATGATAAAGGGGTCAATTCAGCAAAAGGATATAACAATTTTAAACATGTATGCACCCAATATGGGAGCATCAAGATATATGACACAAATATTATTAGAGCTAAAGAGAGTGCTAAGTCCCAATACAGTAATATCTGGACACTTCAACACCCCACTTTCAGCTTTGGACAGATTTTCCAGACAGCAAATCAGCAAAGAAACATGTGACTTAATCTGCACTGTAGACCAAATAGATCCAATGGATATTTACAGAACACTTTATCCAAGAGAGGCACATTCTTTTCCTCAGCACATGGATACTTCTCAAAGACAGATCATACGTTAGGTCACAAGACAAGTATTAAAAGATTCATAAAAATGAAATAACTACGTATCTTCTCTGCCCACAACAAAATAACATTACAAATTAATAACCTAAGGAATTTTGGAAACTATACAATTACATGGAAATTAAACAATATGCTCCTGAATGACCAGTAGGTCAATGAAGAAATTAAGAAGGAAATTTAAAATTTTTTTGAAACCAATGATAATGGAAATACAACATACTAAAACCTATTGGATACAAGAAAGCAGTACCAAGAGGGAAGTTTATAGGTATAGGTGCCTACATCCAAAAAGAGGAAAAATTTCAAATAATCTAATGATGCATGTTAAAGAACCAGAAAAGCAAGAGCATACTAAATCCAAAATTAGTAGAAGAAAAGAAATAATAAATATCAGAGTAGAAGTAAATATAAATGAAATAAAGAAAACAAAACACAACAAAAGAGCAATGAAACAAAAAATTGGGTTTTTTTGAAAAGTTGAACAAAACTTATGAACCTTTAGCCAGACAAACTAAGAAAAAACAGAGGAGATCCAAATAAATAAAATCAGGAATGAAAACGGAGACATTATAACTGATGCTGCAGAAATGTAAAGGATTATTAGATACTACCATGAGCCACTATATGCCAATAAATTGGATTTTCTAGAAGAAAGGGACAAATTCCTAGATATATACAATCTGCCAAGATTGAACCAGGAAAAAATCCAAAACATTAACGGACCAATAACAAGTAACATAATCAAAGCCATAATAAAAAGACTTGTAGTAAAGAAAAGCCTGGGACCTGATGGCTTCACTGCTGAATTCTACCAAACATTTAAAGAAGAACTAGTTCCAATCCTACTCAAACCATTTCAAACAATAGAGGAGGAGGGACTACTTCCAAATTCATTCTATGCCAGTATTACTCTGATACCAAAACCAGACAAAGACACATCAGGAAAAGAAAACTACAAGCAAATATCTCTGATCAATATTGATGCAAAAGTCCTCAACAAAATACCAGGAAGCCGAATTCAACAATACCTTAGAAAGATTATTCATCACGGCCAAGTGGGATTTATCCCTGGGATGCAAGGATGGCTCATCATATGTGCATTAATTAATGTGATTCATCATACATATCAACAGAATGAAGGATAAAAGCTATATGATTATTTCAATTGATGCTGAAAAAGCATTTGATAAAATCCAACATCCCTTCATGATAAAACTCTCAAAAAACTGAGGATAGAATGAACATACTTCAACATAATGAAAACTATGTATGACAGACCTACAGCTAGTATACTGAATGGGGAGAAACTCAAAGCTCTTCCTCTAAAATCTGGAACATAACAGGGATGCTCCCTGTTACCACTGTTATTCAACATAGTACTGGAAGTCTTAGCTACAGTAGTCAGATGAGAAGAAGATATAAAAGGCATTCAAATTGGAAAAAAAGAATTCAAATTATACTTGCTTGCAGGTGATAAGATCTCATATTTGGAAAAACCTAAGGACTCCACAAGAAACCCTTTACAACTGATAAACAAAATTAGTAAAGTTACAGGATATAAAATCAACATATAAAAGTCAGTAGCATTTCTATATGCCAACAGGGAGCAATGTGAAAAAAAAATTTTAAAAGTAATCTCAATACAATCGCCACACACAAAATTAAATACATAGGAATTATCTTAACCAAAGTAGTAAAGATCACTATAATGATAACTATAAAACACAGGTGAAAGAAATTGAGTAAGACATGAAAAAATGGAAAAATCTTTCATGTTTGTGGATTGGAAGAATCAATATTGTTAAAAATGTCCATACTACCCAAGGCAATCTGCAGATTCAATGCAATCCCTATCAAAACACTAATGAGATTCTTTACAGAAATAGAAAAAATAATCCTAAAACTTACATGGTACTACAAAAGACACAGAAGAGCCAAAGCTATAGTAAGCAAAAAGAACTAACCTGGAGGAATCACATTACCTGACTTCAAATTATATTACAGAGATATAGTAACCTGAACAGCATTTTATTGGCATAAAAACAGACACATAGACCAATGAAACAATAGAGAACCCAGAAACAAATCCACACACCTACAGTGAACTCATTTTTTTGACAAAGTTGCCAACAATATACACTGTGGAAAAGACAGTCTCTTCAATAAATGCTGCAAGAAAAACTGGATAGCCATATGCAGAAGAATGAAACTAAGCCCCCACCTATAGCCATATATGAAAATCAAATAAAAATAGATTAAATACTTAAATCTAAGACCTCGCACCATGAAACTACTACAATAAAACATTGTAGAAAAGCTCCAGGACATTGATCTGAGCAAAGATTTCTTGAGCAATATCCCACAAGCACAGGCAATGAAAGCAAAAATTGTAAAATGGGATCACATGACATTAAAAAAGCTTCTGCATAGCAAAGGATACAATCATCGAAGTGAAGAGGCAATCCACAGAATCAGAGAAAATATTTGCAAACTACTCATCTGAGAAAGAATTCATAACCAGAATATATAAAGAAAAAATTCCACAATCTGATTAAAAAATGGGCAAAATACCTGAATAGACATTTCTTTAAAGATGACATAAAATGGCAAACAGGCATATGAAAAGGTACTCAACATCACAGATCATCAGAGAAATGGACATCAAAAGTACAATGAGGTATTGTCTCATCTCAATTAAAATGGCTTATATCCAAAACACTGGCAACGACAAATGCTGGAGATTATGTGGAGAAAAGGGAGCCCTCATACACTGTTAGTGAGAATTAGTACAACCATTATGGAGAACAGTTTGGAGGTTCCTCAAAGAAGTAAAAATTGAGCTACCATATGATTCAGCAATTCCACTGCTTGATATATACCCCTCAAAAAGAAAATTAGTATATTGAAGTGATATGTTGCAGTCCCATGTTTGTTGCAACATTGTTCACAGTAACTAAGATTTAGAAGCAACCTAAGTGTCCATCAACAGATGAATGGATAAAGAACATGTACATAAACACAATGGAGTACTATTTAGCCATAAAAATGAATGAGATCCAGTCATTTGCAACAACATGGATGAAAATGAAAATTACTATGTTACATAAAATAATCCAGGCAGAGAAAGACAAACATCACATGTTATCATTTATTTGGGGGTTCAAAAAATTAAAACAATTGAACTCATGGACATAGTAGAAAGATGGTTACCAGAGGCTAGGAAGTGTAGTAGTACCGAGTTGCATGGAAGGTACGGATGCTTAATGCATACAAAAAAAAACCAGAAATAATGTATAAGACCTATTATTTGATAGCACAATAGGGTGACTACAATCAATAATAACTTAATTGTACATTTTAAGATAACTTAAAGAGTGTAATTGGATTATTTGTAACTCAAAGGATAAATGCTTCAGTGGATGGATTTTTTAAAAAAGCTGTGCAAAGGCAGGAGTAAAAAATTAACCAGTTTGTTATTTTTTTGATATAGTTATTGATCACCCATCTGACATAGTTAATTCTGAGTATTTTTAATGGTTGCTCAAGAACTACCCCCTTCCTCAGTATACACACATGCACAAACACACACACATACACACGCACACATTTCCCTTTCCCCTTTGATCAGGCAAATGATAGAATGCTAATCCGTGGCCTACGGGAAACAACAATAACAACAACAACAAAAACAGCAAACGTGGCATTTCGGGAGGAAAAAATACATGGTTTCTACAAGAGTAAGTGAAGGGTGATGGTATTTCTAGGTAGCATCACAGGAGACTCATTTCACAATTTAAATAGGGGTAACTACCAGGCTAAAAAAGAGATCGGCCCTGACCTGAAGGCATAGCACAGAGTACAGAAACAGGTACTGCAATATTAGCATCCTGTTGTGCTCATATATATTTTTTTTAATTTACTTTCAGCTGTGCAGCTTTCTCTAATGCTTCTCCTGTGGCCATGCTGTTTTTTAACTTTGGCATGTTTTATTAAAAAGAAGAACACAGCAGTAATTGAATTCCAAAGAACAAAACATCCCCAACTTAGATGTCTTTAACAAAACAAGGGATTTTGTGTTGCTTTAGGGACAACAGAAATAGAAGTTACAATTTTGATAAAACTCTAAAGAAATAAAGGTCACTAAGGGATGATTGTTTCCTGGTCACAATATCATGTTTTATGTCCTCAAAAGGCAACAAATTCTGTACCTGTAACCTCAGTAATTGAACAGCAGAGAAGCATTCCTATATTGTTGAAAAGAGAAGTTTTTGTTAATTACCTTGTTTTCATGTTCTTTCTTCTCTTACTTATTTCTCAATGTCTACTAGTCTCTGCTGGTTTTAATTCCAGCTCATTTCCTACTCCAACTACTAGATCTACTCCTTTCAAAATTTATTTTCCGTAACATCTCTTTAATTCAACAAGTGGATTCACTTGAAAAGACATAAAAATGGCACTGATATTATAGAGTGTGGACCACCATAACAAAGAGAAAATACCTAGCACATCTAATAGGAAAGAGGACTAATATTTGAGTGGGTTATTCTTATCATTTTTTCATTATAAAAGTCACATAAAATACATTTTTGTGAAATGACAAGATAACCATGGAAAATGCCATATATTTTGCACTAAAGGTTTGGACACTGTCACATTTTCCTCTGAAGTATATTTTTGAGGCAATTATTCCTGACTAATTATCTTTATGAATTAAGTCTTCTCTAGGGCCAAGCAGATTCAATACTTACCTCTAGAAAAAGTATAAATTGTACTGTGAATTTTGATACCTAAAAATTAGTTATCAAATTATTCTTTTAAAAACCTGATCAGTTACTTATAGATTGGCACCTAGTGGTCTTGGGCTAGGGAAAAGGTCATTTCTACCCTGTTGTTTTATGGTATTTCTGAGGCCATATTCCTTGGTGATCATTCAAGGGTAACTTTGTGAGTACTATAGCTTTAGAATTCAGTCTGAGGATTTTATAGAGAATGGAGGATTCAGCTTTTCATATTACTTTCCATCATGTTTACTTCCTTTCAGACCTCAATCTTAACCTATAGATGATACTTCATTTTGAGTGAGTTTTTGCCATAACCTGCTTGCATCTTGATCCTCCCTGTACTTTTAAGGCCTAGGAGAGATAATAAGCATGTGCTGTCATTTTGTGCAGAAAATATAGGAAAGATAATTCCAAATCAAGTAGCTAAGGTAAATTCAAGCAATCCATGCAGAATTAATTGTATAAAAATAAACACTAGATAATAGGGGGAAAAGCAAGATTTTTAACATACACAGTGAAGCTGTATTATGAATCTCTGTTGCTCATGCCAAAAAATTCATTTGAAACATTGCTACAAACGTGACTAACTTACAGGAGATACTGATTTTAATAAGAAGATCCATTTGGTGCCTTAATCACCAAATCTCGGACAGGATTGAGTATAGATATCTTTCACATGAATGTTGCAAGATGTCCCAATATTTTAGGAGATGCCATATTTTATTGATTTTTTTTTACATTTTAGTGTCTCTGAAATCAGCACATCCCTTAAAATTGATGGTATGTCAGAGTTTAATAGATTTTTTCTTTCTTGATGCAAAAATATAGTGCATCTTATAATTGATGGCATCCTAGATGTGATAAAATACAGTGCTATCTTGCTATTGTTCCTGAAGACATGTATATATGCTTTATTTTCTGTGCTTGACTATTTCAGCTTTTAAGAATGAAAGTTTCTCCCTGAAACTGGAAATCATAATTTTATTTTAGAAACTTTCCTTATGAATAGCTACAATTTAGTCTTGTCCCATTTTGGTGTAAACTTTTAACTTTCACATACACTAAATTACTAAAAGGATTGGTATACTACATATATACTCTAAGAGATATTTATTGACTAAACTAGATAGACAGAAGGATCAATATTTGTTTCAATTTTTATAATCAAATAATTCCTCTATTGTCTATTATAGTGAAAATTGTTAGTATCACAGCAATAATAGTATATTAATTTTCTAATGTCAAGCAAATTCAAATTAAGTTACTAAAATCATTTTAACTTTGGCCCAAAATTTTATTTTGGTGGTGACAAGAAAAAATGTATAAATACAATAAAATGACAATGATAAAAATACAGTTTTAATGTACTTCAGTTGTCATCAAAATGTCATACAGCAATATGAATTAACATTTATGATAAAAATGCAGAAAATATTTTAAATTGTCTATTAGTTAATATTTTTCTTTTGAAGCATATATGAGTTTAGAATGTACTATACCTGATACCACATTATAATTTCTAATATAAAACACAATTTCTAATAATTCATTGTCTCTGTCTTACTTGAACTTCAGAATATTTAGGTTGCTTATTTGCTGTGGGCATAGCTATTATAATCAATACAGTCTAAAGAATTAAAGTGGAATCTCTGAAAGCAAATAAACAAAGATTTTAACTAATTTTATGGTAAATTAACATAAGAGAGTGTTTTCTGTGGGCTTGCATTATCTACATTTGCATCCTACACTAAGTGAATTTATCACTGGGTGATTATTCAAACAATGTGTTCTACGGTAATCTCCTAGAAGTCTAATGCCAGTTTTTGTGACTCTCTGTATTTCCTCAGGACCTAACAAAATGCTTTGAATTCAATAGAGTCTTAGTAATAGTCTGTGGAATAAACTGCACAACTATGAAAACATATTGCCGAGCTCCAAATGTGGGGTTATATGTTCTTTTCTTTCTGCTGTACAATAGAATAATTGCAGACTCAAACATAGTAATTCCTCAACTGAGAAATTTTCAGCAGTACCCTAATACTTTTGGATTACCAGCTATGATTATAGATTAAAAACTTACCTCTCAAAGTCTCAGTACCATCATCCATGAAATCAGGAGATGAGACTGTGGAGTCCACATATGGGCAGAAATATTTCATGAAATAAAAAATAGTATACAACAATAAGTTATTGTATATTTTAAAATAGAATATCAGGAAAGTTTCCAACACAAATAAATGATAAATAGTTGTGATGGATATCCTAATTATCTTGATTTGATCATAACACATTATATACATGTATCAAAATAGCATATGTACCCCATAAATAAATATATACAATTATTATATATTAATAAAAATACCATAAAAATTTAAGTTTTTTTTAATAAATTCAGGACTGCCAACTTGCATGACATTGGGGAGCAACATCCATGTCTGTAATGTAGGGGTTGACTTCATTTTTGAGGTTTCACTGCTGACAGATTTCAAGTTCCAACACTTCACCTTCCCATTCTGCCCCATATCTTGGCAAACTGATAAGAAGGCTCGGGTGATCCCTCCTTTTTGATGTCAACAGAAGTTAAACCACACAGACTCCAGCCTGTGTGCAAGAATCCTAACCCTGGCCCTAGCCACATAAACACCCCAAGCCATTTCTTTTCCCTAATCTATCAAGGCATTTTCAGACCAACTTGGGAGCCATCTTGCTATTCCTTGAAAGCTTTGCTATCTAGTAATAAACCTTTTCATGCCTTCTTGGTGTGTGTGTGTGTGTGTGTGTGTGTGTACATGTTGTGTCATCAGTCTTGCCATCAAAATGACATTCTGAGTGTGGAGAAATCCACGCCACTTATGCAGAGTAGCCACAACAATTCCCATTAGTCAATGTAAATGTATTTCCTTTTAGTTTTACAGTGTATAGTCAGTACTGCTCTACACAGTGGCTCTGGATAGTTTCATTTATTTTTCAATATCAGAAATACCACCAGTTTTGTTTTGAATAATGGACTTATATTTCTGGAAAGAGGTCAACTATTTTCAACATACATTTCTCATCCCTAGGACCTCTTTACAAATAAAGAAAGAAGACGACTGAAAATTAAATAATTCATGCAGGGTCCCCCATTAGAAACCAAGTTTTTCAGTTCCCAGTTCAGTGGTATTTGCACTACATTGCTTTGCTTTTATGGCCTATCCACCAATTCCAAAGAGATCTTGCCTTGGGGCGTGTCAGGGTGTGGCTTTCTATTCACATATAAAAAGTCATTCTGGAAATAACACACATTTCATAGCCTCCCAAGCAGCCATGTCTGCTGACCCAACTCTTCCCTGGAACTATAGATGATCTCCTGAAAGTCTAATAAAACTTCCTAAAAGGATTTCTTGGTAATTGTGAATCTCTGAGTATAATGTCTCAAATTAGTCTTCAATTCTAACATATTTGTATTACGGTACTTCTTCACTCAAAGCATCAATTTAATAAAGACACCAGTAATGTGGATCAATTAATATTTATTTGTTCATTAATGTATCTGCACCATCAAATGATCCCCACACCTTATCATTAGATAAAGAGAATGTTAACTATTTGTCTTTCATCAATATACTCAGGATTTATCTACAATTTCAGTTTCTTATAAAAAAATAAGCCACATATGCAGGAAAAGATGATGCTATGAAGTGTACTTTAGGTCTCTTAACTGATTTTCATTCCATGTGATATCCCAAATTGTTTTTTTTTTTTTTTTTAGTCAATGAAAATGGCCTAGTTTTTATTCTTATGGATATTTTCCTGATGAGTTCAGGGTCATTGAACAGCACATTGTGTTTAGTTTATTTAAGCAGTGGGTACAGTTTTATAGAAGATAAACCAGGGGGAACACCAAAGAGAAACATGAAAAGAAGTGTCTATATTCCCTAGACAATTCCCTAATATCTCCCTTTGGAGAGAAGTATGTGACCAAAGAATTTCAAAGCTTTGTCAAGTCCACATGTTCTAATTCCATCTTCCTTTATGTTACATTATGTTTATGAATAATTCTAGTTAGATCTCTGTTAATGAAATGGAATTTCAGCATTCTAGAATATAAGAGGAATTGCAGGAAAATAATTTAGAGGGACAGGCTGATGGCTTTTATTGGGTGATGAGCTAAGTCATTATTATGATGTAATAGAGAAATTTTAACTGTAATTTTGCATCTTACTAGATGCATGCCATCCTCACTGTCCTAGTCCTTAATAGGTAATTACTAAACAACACACTGAGCCATTTACAAAAAAACATAAATTTATTGCTCACAGTTCTGGATGCTGAAAAGTTCAAGATCACACGACCAGCAGATGTGGTGTCTGGTAAGGGCCTGTTCCTCACAGACAGCACATTCTTGTTGTGTTCTCACATGATGGGAGGGATGTGGCAGCTCTCTGAAGCCTCTTTTCTAAGGGCACTAATCCCATTCACGATAGCAGAGCCCTCACAACCTAATTACCTCCTAAAGGCCCCATCTGTTAATATTATCATATTGGGTATTAGGTTCAACTTATGAATTTTGAGGAGACAGCAACATTCAGACCATAGCACTGATATTGGCATTAGTGAAAAGCTTAATTTCAGAATGCTCTTGGATAATCCATGAGACTAGATTACTACCTGGTAATGTAACGTATATATTTTATAGTGAAGGAATACTCACTAGTATGTTATCCAAACAGATTTTACAGCAATTAAACTGCAAACTTCTAGGGACCAACATATTTAAATATAACATACCAGGCATCAGTTCAAAAGTTGCATTAAATCATTGATCCAATGTGTTTCAGCATTAAAATACATAATTTACTACTGTTTAACATAGCAATAACTGCAGAGATAGGGACATAAAGGAAGATACAGAAAGAGAGAATAAGCCAATAGGAAAATTAAAAATTAATTTCACATTTAAAAAATAGCTATTCTGTATCTGAGGAAAAAGAAAACTCTCCCTGAAAAATGTAAATGTAACATTGAGGTTTACTAAGTGAAAGCAGGCCCCTCTCATTTTATTTTTAATAAAGTAATTGATTACCAGTAATTGGCATAAAATTTCTCCCTAAATGAGACCTTTTGTTATTGACAGAAAAAATAATAATGCTCAATCAGGAAATCTCCTTTTGTATACTCCCAAACAATTGGCTGCCAGTTTCTATTTTTGCTGGTACATGTCAGTTCTATAAAGTTAATCAACCTGTTATTCAGGTCCTTGTTATCTAAGCAGCATCTTTTATAATTTTGAATGTCTAAGATGTTTTTAAATAACATATCTTTAAAAATGAGAATGTAATCTGTGACCTTATAGGTCAAAAACTAACTGCAATTATGTTTATCAAATTTTTGTAAGTAAGATCTCTAGGTTCTACTTCCCTATCGCTGTGGCCTTCTGAAGATAAAATTTATTTAATTATGATATACAAATAACTTGAAAATGGAGACAGTTATAATAAGCTGTATACTTTTTTTCTAAAACCAGAACAAAAGTGAAACTGCACTTAACATAGCAATGCATTATTACACACGTTCTGCATGCATTTAAACCACTCACTGCCTTATTCCTATGTCACCACGTCCCTGTTTTGTCACCTCCCCCACCAATTTCCATGTTCCACCTCTGTCATTTGAACTTTAGCCAAGCTATTCACCAACACTGCCAACACCTGCTTTGATTCTATGGCTGCCATCGTCTTTTCTGTAAGAAAACTCGATGAAACAGAACAATTTCCTGAAGGGTTCAGAAATGCAGCCAGCAAAACTCAGCAGGATACCAGGAAGATGTTCACTGGGGGACTATCCCATAATTTCGTTAAGCCAGCTCTTCTCGAATACTTGTCTCAATTTGGAAAGATCTTACACTTCACGATTAAAACCTTCTCAGACACTGGGCTATTCAGGGGGTTTGGATTTGTACTTTTCAAAGATAGTGACACTGTTGAAAAGGTGCTCCAAGTGAAACAGCACAAATTGGATGACAAGAAAATAGATTGTAAAAGGGCTAACTCAATGCAACCTAGATTCCCCCCTAAAAAGTTTTTGTGGGTGGGGTGAACTCTCGTCTGTCTTATAAGCTTTCTTACCAGAAACATATCCTACTTTCCTTATACACTTTGCATATAGAATTATTTTATATCTAGTAGTTTTAATCACATATACTAACGTTAACTCTTAGTAACCCTTATATTTAGTGAAAAACGTAGGAAGTGGGCAATTTTAATTAGGTACTAGATGCAGGGTCCAGGACAAAGGACAGAGCTGTGAAGACAATGCCTGGAGGATCTAATCCCTCCCAGCATGGCCAAGAAACACAGGTGGGCTAGGAATGATGGGCCCTGAGTATTGTCCTGAGGCCTCACTGTAGTCACTTGTTTAGGTCTCAGAATCTAAACACTTAGAATTAAGAAAATATCATGGTAAGTTGTAGGTAAGGCTTTGGAGAATCCTAGCAGTCAGCCTAACAGCTTTAACTCACAGATAAATTAAGCAAGTACCAAAAGTACTACAGAATCAACTGTTTTTATTATTATTATTATGATTATATTTTAAGTTTTAGGTACATGTGCACAATGTGCAGGTTTGTTACATATGTATACATGTGCCATGTTGGTGTGCTGCACCCATTAACTTGTCATTTAGCATTAGGTATATCTCCTAATGCTGTCCCTCCCTCCTCCCACCACCCCACAACAGTCCCCGGAGTGTGATGTTCCCCTTCCTGTGTCCATGTGTTCTCATTGTTCAATTCCCACCTATGAGTGAGAACATGCGGTGTTTAGTTTTTTGTCCTTGTGATAGTTTGCTGAGAATGATGGTTTCTAGCTTCATCCATGTCCCTACAAAGGACATGAACTAATCTTTTTTAACGGCTGCATAGTATTCCATGTGTATATGTGCCACATTTTCTTAATCCAGTCTATCATTGTTGGACATTTGGGTTGGTTCCAAGTCTTTGCTATTGTGAATAGTGTCGCAATAAACATACGTGTGCATGTGTCTTTATAGCAGCATGATTTATAATCCTTTGGGTATATACCCAGTAATGGGCTGGCTGGGTCAAATGGTATTTCTAGTTCTAGATCCCTGAGGAATCGCCACACTGACTTCCACAATGGTTGAACTAGTTTACAGTCCCACCAACAGTGTAAAAGTGTTCCTATTTCTCCACATCCTCTCCAGCATCTGTTGTTTCCTGACTTTTTAATGATCGCCATTCTAACTGGTGTGAGATGGTATCTCATTGTGGTTTTGATTCGCATTTCTCTGATGGCCAGTGATGATGAGCATTTTTTCATGTGTTTTTTGGCTGCATAAATGTCTTCTTTTGAGAAGTGTCTGTTCATATCCTTCGCCCACTTTTTGATGGGGTCGTTTGTTTTTTTATTGTAAATTTGTTTGAGTTCATTGTAGATTCTGGATATTAGCCCTTTGTCAGATGAGTAGGTTGCAAAAATTTTCTCCCATTCTGTAGGTTGCCTGTTCACTCTGATGGTAGTTTCTTTTGCTGTGCAGAAGCTCTTTAGTTTAATTAGATCCCATTTGTCAATTTTGGCTTTTGTTGCCATTGCTTTTGGTGTTTTAGACATGAAGTCCTTGCCCATGCCTATGTCCTGAATGGTATTGCCTAGGTTTTCTTCTAGGGTTTTTATGGTTTTAGGTCTAACATGTAAGTATTTAATCCATCTCAAGTCAATTTATACATGTAAGAAAGGGGTCCAGTTTTAGTTGTCTGCATATGGCTAGCCAGTTTTCCCAACACCATTTATTAAATAGGGAATCCTTTCCCCATTTCTTGTTTTTGTTAGGTTTGTCAAAGATCAGATGGTTATAGATGTGTGGCATTATTTCTGAGGCCTCTGTTCCTCTGTTCCGTTCTATTGGTCTATATATCTGTTTTGATACCAGTACCATGCTGTTTTGGTGACTGTAGCCTTGTAGTATATTTTGAAGTCAGGTAGCGTGATGCCTCCAGCTTTCTTTTTTTTGCTTAGGATTGTCTTTGGCTATATGGGCTCTTTTTTGGTTCCATATGAAATTTAAAGTAGTTTTTTCTAATTCTGTGAAGAAAGTCAATGGTAGCTTAATGGAGATAGCACTGAATCTGTTAATTATTTTGGGCACTATGGCCATTTTCACGAAATTGATTCTTCCTATCCGTGAGCATGGAATGTTTTTCCATTTGTTTGTGTCCTCTCTTATTTCCTTGAGAGTGGTTTGTAGTTCTCCTTGAAGTGGCCCTTCACCTGCCTTATAAGTTGTATTCATAGGTATTTTATTCTCTTTGTAGCAGTTGTGAATGAGATTTCACTCATGATTTCGCTCTTTGTCTATTATTGGTGTATAGGAATGCTTGTGATTTTTGCACATTGATTTTGTATCCTGAGACCTTGCTGAAGTTGCTTATAAGCTTAAGGAGATTTTGGGCTGAGACGATGGGGTTTTCTAAATATACAGTCATGTCATCTGCAAACAGAGACAATTTGACTTCCTCTTTTCCTATTTGAATACATTTTATTTATTTCTCTTGCCTGATTACCCTGGCCAGAACTTTGAACAGCAGTTGTGAGAGATGACATCCTTGTCTTGTGCCAGTTTTCAAAGGGAGTGCTTCCAGCTTTTGCCCCTTCAGTATGATATTTGCTATGGGTTTGTCATAAATAGCTATTATTATTTTGAGATACATTCAATCAGTGTGTAGTTTATTGAGAGTTTTTAGCATAAAGTGCTGTTGAAATTTATCAAAGGCATTTTCTGCATCTATTGAGATAATCATGTGTTTTTTGTTATTGGTTCTGTTTATATGATGGATTACGTTTATTGATTTGCATATGTTGAACCAGCCTTGCATCAAAGGGATGAAGCTGACTTGATCATGGTGCAAAAGCTTTTTGATGTGCTGCTGGATTCTGTTTGGCAGTATTTTATTGAGGATTTTCACATCGATGTTCATCAGGAATATTGGCCTGAAATTTTCTCTTTTTGTTGTGTCACTGCCAGGTTTTGGTATCGGGATGATGCTGGCCTCATAAAATGAGTTAGGGAGAAGTCTCTCTTTTTCTATTGTTTGGAAGAGTTTCAGAAGGAATGGTACCAGCTCTTCTTTGTACCTCTGGTAGAATTTGGCTGTGAATCCATCTGGTCCTGGGTTTTTTCTGGTTGGTAGGCTATTCATTACTGCCTCAATTTCAGAACTTATTATTGGTCTATTCAGGTATTTGACTTCTTCCTGATTTAGTCTTTGGAGGGTGTATGTGTCTAGGAATATATCCATTTCTTCTAGATTTTCTAGTTTATTTGCATAGAGGTGTTTATGGTATTCTCTGATGGTAATTTGTATTTCTGTAATATCAGTGGTGATCTCCCCTTTATCATTTTTACTGTGTCTATTTGATTCTTTTCTCTTTCTTCTTTATTCTTCTGGCTCGTGGTCTATCTATTTTGTTAATCTTTTCAAAAAACTAGCTCCTGGATTTGTTTATTTTTTTTATTTTTTTTTCATGTCTCTATCTCCTTCAGTTCTGCTCTGATCTTAGTTATTTCTTGTTTTCTGCTAGCTTTTGAATTTGTTTGCTCCTTCTTCTCTAGCTTTTTTAATTGTGATGTTAGGGTGTGGATTTTAGATCTTTTAATTTTGATGTTAGGGTGTCGATTTTAGATGTTTCCCACTTTCTCCTGTGGGCATTTAGTGCTATAAATTTCCCTCTAAACACTGCTTTATCTGTGTCTCAGAGATTCTGGTACATTGTGTCTTTGTTCTCGTTGGTTTAAAACAACTAATTTATTTCTACCTTAATTTATTTATTTACCCAGTAGTCATTCAGGAGCAGGTTGTTCAGTTTCTATGTAGTTGTGTGGTTTTGAGTAAGTTTCTTACTCTTGAGTTCTAATTTGATTGCACTGTGGTCTGAGAGATTGTTTGTTATGATTTTCATTCTTTTTCTTTGGCTGAGGAGTATTTTACTTCCAATTATGTGGTCAATTTTAGAATAAGTGTGATGTGGTGCTGAGAAGAATGTATATTCTTTTGATTTGGGGTGGAGAGTTCTGTAGATGTCTATTAGGTCCTCTTTGTCCAGAGGTGAGTTCAAGTCCTGAATATCCTTGTTAACTTTCTGTCTCATTGATCTGTCTAATGTTGACAGTGGGGTGTTAAAGTCTCCTATTATTATTGTGTGGGAGTCTAAGTCTCTTTGTAGGTCTCTAAGGACTTGCTTTCTGAATTTGGGTGCTCCTGTGTTGGGTGCATATATATTTAGTATAGTTAGCTCTTCTTGTTGCATTGATTCCTTTACCATTATGTAATGCCCTTCTTTGTCTTTTTTGATCTTTATTGGTTTAAAGTCTATTTTATCAGAGACTAGGATTGCAACTCCTGCTTTTTTTTTCCTTTCCATTTGCGTGGTAAATCTTCCTCCATCTCTTTATTTTGAGCCTATGTGTTTCTTTGCACGTGAGATGAGTCTCCAGAATACAGCACACCAATGGGTCTTGAATCTTTATCCAATTTGCCAGTCTATGTCTTTTAACTGGGGCACTTAGCCTGTTTACATTTAAGGTTAGTATCGTTATGTGTGAATTTGATCCTGGCTTTATGATTCTAGCTGGCTATTTCGCCCATTCGTTTATGCAGTTTCTTCATAGTATCGATGGTCTTTACAATTTGGTATGTTCTTGCAGTGGCTAGTACCAGTTTTTCTTTTCCATATTTAGTGCTTTCTTCAGGAGCTCTTATAAGGCAGGCCTGGTGGTGACAAAATCTCTCAACATTTGCTTGTATGTAAAGGATTTTATTTCTCCTTTGGTTATGAAGTTTAGTTTGGCTGGATATGAAATTCTGGGTTGAAAATTCTTTTCTTTAAGAATGCTGAATTTTGGCCCCCACTCTTTTCTGGCTTGTAGGGTTTCTGCAGAGAGTTCCACTGTTAGTCTGATGGGCTTCTCTTTGTGGGTAACCCAACCTATCTCTCTGGCTGCCCTTAACATTTTTTCCTTCATTTCAACCTTGGTGAATCTGACAATTATGTGTTTTGGGGTTGCGCTTCTCAAGGAGTATCTTTGTGGTGTTCTCTGTAGTTCCTGAATTTGAATGTTGGCCTGTCTTGCTAGGCTGGGGAAGTTCTCCTGAATAATATCTTGAAAAGTGGTTTCCAACTTGGTTCCATTCTCCCCGTCACTTTCAGGTGCACCAATCAAATGTAGGTTTGGTCTTTTCACATAGTCTCATATTCTTGGAGGCTTTGTTCATTCCTTTTCATTCTTTTTTCTCTCGTCTTCACACTTTACTTCATGAAGTTGATCTTCAATCTCTGATATCCTTTCTTCCACTTGATCGATTTGGCTATTCATACTTGTGCATGCTTCACGAAGTTATCATGCTCTGTTTTTCAGCTCTGTATGCTCATTTATGTTCTTCTCTAAACTGGTTATTCTAGTTAGCAATTCCT
The DNA here is from genome assembly GCF_028878055.3 of Symphalangus syndactylus. Classification (NCBI taxonomy): domain Eukaryota; kingdom Metazoa; phylum Chordata; class Mammalia; order Primates; family Hylobatidae; genus Symphalangus; species Symphalangus syndactylus. Next base: position 100,141,536 of record NC_072447.2, read on the forward strand.
CTAATGTTTTTTTAAGGTTCTTAGCTTCCTTGCATTGGGTTAGGACATGCTCCTTTAGCTCGGAGGAGTTTGTTATTGCCCACCTTCTGAAGTCTACTTTTGTCAATTTGTCAAACTCATTCTCCATCCAGTTTTGTTCCCTTGCTGGCGAGGAGTTGTGATCCTTTGGAGGAAATGAGGCATTCTGGTTTTGGGAATTTTCAGCCCTTTTGCGCTGTGTTTTCCTCATCTTCATGAATTTATCTACCTTTGGTATTTGATGTTGGTGACCTTCAGATTGGGGGTTCTGTGTGGACATCCTTTTTGTTGATATTGATGCTATTCCTTTCTGTTTGTTAGTTTTCCTTCTAACAGTCAGGCCCCTCTGCTGCAGGTCTGCTGGAGTTTGCTGGAGGTCCACTCCAGACCCTTTTTGCCTGGGAATCACCAGCAGAGGCTGCAGAACAGCAAAGATTGCTGCCTGTTCCTTCCTCTGGAAGCTTCGTCCCCGATGGACACCTGCCAGATGCCAGCTGGAGCTCTCTTGTATGAGGTGTCTGTCAACCCCTGCTAGGAAGTGTCTCCCAGTCAGGAGGTACAGGGATCAGGGACCCCCTTGGGCACGGGGGCAGTGTGTCCCTTAGCAGAGCTTGAGCACTGTGCTGGGAGATCTGCTGCTCTCTTTAGGACCGGCAGGCAGGAACATTTAAATCTGCTGAAGCTATACCCACAGCCGCCTCTTCCCCCAGGTGGTCTGTCTCAGGGAGATGGGAGTTTTATCTATAAGCCCCTGACGGGTGCTGCTGCCTTTCTTTCAGAGATACCCTGCCTAGAGAGGAGGAATCTAGAGAGGAAGTCTGGCTACAGCGGCTTTGCTGCGCTGTGGTGGGCTCCACTCAGTTCGAACTTCTTGGTGGCTTTGTTTACACTGTGAGGGGAAAACCGCCTACTCAAGCCTCAGTAATGGCAGTCATCCCTCCCCTCACCAAGATTGAGTGTCCCAGGTTGACTTCAGACTGCTGTGCTGGCAGCGAGGATTTCAAGCCAGTGGATCTTAGCTTACAGGGCTCCATGGGGGTGGGATCTGCTGAGCTAGACCACTGGGCTGCCTGACTTCAGCCCCCTTTCCAGGGGAGTGAACGGTCCTGTCTCACTGGTGTTCCAGGTGCCAATGTGTTATGAAAAAAAAAAAAAAAAACAACAAAAAAACAACTGCAGCTAGCTCGGTGTCTGCCCAAACAGCCACCTAGTGTGCTTGCAACCCATGGCCCTGGTGGTGTAGGCACTTGAGGGAATCTCCTAGTCTGTGGGTCATGAAGACTGTGGGAAAAGCATAGTATCTGGACTGGAATGTACCATTCCTTATGGCACAGTCCCTCAGGGCTTCCCTTGGCTAAGGGAGGGAGTCACCCTACCCCTTGTGCTTCCCAGGTGAGATGATACCCCATCCTGCTTCAGCTTGCCCTCTGTGGCCTGCACCCACTGTATAACCAGTCCCAATGAGATGAGCCAGGTAATGAGATGAGCCAGGTGCCTCAGTTGGAAATGCAGAAATCACCCACCTTCAGTGTTGATCTCGCTGGGAGGTGCAGACTGGAACTATTCCTATTTGGCCATCTCACCAGCCACTTCCAGAACAATTTTTAAGAAAGTAAGAAAGGAAGTTAACAGAGGAACCAAGCACATAATTTTAAAAGGATTTTACTGCACTGGAAAAAAAAAAATCTTCAAAACAGGACCCAAAGAGAAAAAACAGAAAGACCTTATATATATGTAAGCTTATATAGGCTGTGTGTGTGCGTGTGTGTGTGTGTGTATCTCATTTGGTACTTAAGCATATATTAATGTGCTTATATGAAATATATATACGAGATATATATAGAGAGATAATATTCAAGATATATGTGTATCTCAAATATTAGCTTTTAATTAAGCCAACTTCTGACTATATAGCTCTTTACAAAGTTCCTTCAAATCTCTTATTATCAGATTTTAGGGAGGATGAACAGCTGATATTTCTAGTTTCTGATTTTTTTTAATCAAAGGTACCGTCCCAAGTGGCAAAGCAATATCCTAAAAAGTGAAGTCACACAAATATCAAACCAAAAGTAAACAGTTCTCTTACCAGGAATTGAACTCAGGCCATGGCAATGAAAGCATCAAATCCTAGAAACTAGATAACAAGGTGGAGTGCTTTTCTTGCTTACTTTTTAAAATCAATCTTTCAGGACATCCAAAGCAGGCAATTTGAGCTTTTATAGGAATTTAACTAGGTTCAGATCTGATCTCAGCTGGAATGTTGCTTAGCTAATTCCCTCCATGTTAGCATTTCAACATCAGGGTCAGTCATTAGGTCTGATTTAGGAAAAATTTGTTGAATCTGCATTTTTATAATGTTGTGGCTTTAGTTTTATTCATTTCCCTCTTTCAAAGACTATTAATCTCTTAATTACCTGTTTTATTGCACTACACAATTGTCAGCTAGGCACCAACTGTATCTTTTGGATACCCCTCACTGCAGCCTCGACCTCCTGTGTTCAAGCAATCCTTCCACCTTAGCCTCCCGAGTAGCTGGGACTACAGGCATGCACTACCACGCCTGGCTAATTTTTCTATTTCTTTTGTAGATATAGGGTTTATAGTTGCCTAGGCTGCTCTTGAACTCCTGGCTCAAGCAATCTGCCCACTTCAGCCTCCCAAAGTGCTGGGATTACAGGAATCAGCCACCATGCCTGGGAATCACCAGACCTGTGTGGTCTTTTTAGTTAAGCAAAAAATGTTTCAAGAATCAGGCAGCCCCCAGAAACAGAAGGGAATCATAGAGACTCTGGGACTGCCACAACAGGAGTATCAGGGAGGGGAGTCAAAGACCTAGGGAATTTCCTCAGGTGGTGATGATAGATATATTTTGTTTACCTCCTGAATGAAGGCAATTTTCTCAGAATTTCTTTTAGAAACTTTTCGGTTGCCATTGGAAGTAATTATCCTATTTAACATGTCTGGTTCTAAAACCAGCTTTTTCCAATTGTGCATGCAAATAAATTATTTTAGGTATTTCAAAAGATCCCCATTTTCTTTTTGTCATTTTTGTTTATGACCATCCCCAATTAGGTGGGTCCACTTTCCTAGATATCTATAAGAGGATACCCCATAAGTGTTGTACATAAACCAGCTGGGTTTAACTAATAGAAGTTGGTCACAAATGAAAAATCAAGACCAGATTTCAAAAATAGAAAGGCACCTGCAATTTTTAAAAAACCACTCCATATAAAACAAGACCACTGGTGCCTAACTGCCAATTCTTTGGCCCACACCTCTGCTATGAGACAGTAGCAGAAAAACGTTGATCCAAATCCCATCTTGAGAAGCAGAAAAAAGGCAGTTCTCTCTAGAGCTCTTTACCAAATCTCCTGTCCAAAGACAGAGACTGAAGCCCCCACTCTTAAATGAAAGAGAAGTTTTGAAAAACAACTCAAATAAAGTCTAGACCTTTAATGATAAAGTAGGAGTTCCAAACTTAGGAGAATCCACCCAAACACGAAACATCCAGTGGAACTTCTGAAGATAGATATACTGATCATGCTGGTACCAAGTGCTTCTTTCAGAGAGAAACACAAGGTAGGTGGGGGAATCACTCTGAATCCTGCCAACTATGCCAGATATGTCAACCTAAAAGGAAGAAGCTGGGTAAAATTAATATAAGTAGAGTGTTAGAGCCAAGCTTGAGGATTACAACCTGGAAGCATAAATTCAACTCGCTCTGAATATACACCCTGATTAACGGCAGTTAAAAGTGGATTTTTAAAGGCAAACATGAGGGACAGGAAGTGGGCTATGACAAAGTTGTCAGGAATTCTCACTGGTTTACAGAAAGAACATTGATTAGTGATTGGCTATAAATTGTTAAGTTATAGGGTGTGGGTTATAGTGTTAGGTGTGGCGTCATTAAGTTAAATTTATAGCTACTAGTGGCAATAGCCAACAGTTTCAAGAGAGGAATACATTAGCTTAAAGGAGGGAGTAGGACATGATTGTGGTCTCATTTTAATGTCTCTCTGGGCCTGATAATTAAAAGAACTTGCATTCATTAGATAAAAGTTCTTTTGTTTTCTCAAAAGTTATATAGCTTTAGTAAGAATCTAGTCATTTCTAAAATAAGCAACATGTGTTTCTTTCTCAAGAATATGAAAAAGTAATTGGAGAGGATGGAATGGGCGTGTTCTATGACAGTGAGAAGAAGAAAGTTGCAGACGTTTTGGAAAAAAAAAGTTGAGAAACAATATCCTAGATTCTAGAAAGCTATTTGTCCCTTAGTTCCATTAAGAGTCAAAAACCATATAAATATCAAAACCTTTTAGATCCCAAAATGCTACAGGTAAATGAAATAGGAAGAGTTACAGGACAACATAAGTTTACTCACACACGGCATTTTCCATTTTTTTAAATGCTTATGGGGAACAGCTTACAATTCCTTTTAAGAAAAACAAAACACTCTGAAAAGGAATATTGAATTCTCAAAGGACAAACTTTATCATCCTGAGTCAACAGTAAACGCACAAGAATACAAGAGATCAGCTGAAAGTAAGAATGGATGACCTTCCTGAAACAGTGTCATTCCAAAGGCCACCTAAGACCCACTTTCCCTTGTGCTTTAGTGCATTGCATTGAGGCATAAGACACAAGAGAGCCACTTGTAATCTTATTCATAAATAACAGAAAGCCCTAGAAAAAAATTATTAAAGGACTGAGCAATTTACTTTTTTTCTCACTGAAGATCATTACAGGAAAAGCAAAGTAGAGTGGTTTTACCACCCATGGAAAGCAGAATTGTCATTGGTAAATCTATCATGCATTCCAAAAAAGTCTTTTTCTACTCACTTCTAAGTAACTCTAAACAAGGAAACATGTAAAACTTTCCAAATTAACTAAGTATTATTTGAAACAGTACTATACCAATCCAAAATGCTCCATAAGTTACCTCAACCTCAATTTCCCTGATGCCTGTTAAAATTACTTACACAAGACCGAGTGTGGTGGCTCGTGCCTGTAAACCCAGCACTTTGGGAGGCTGAGGCAGGTGGATTGCTTGAGCTCAGGAGTTTGAGACCAGTCTGGGCAACATGGCAAAACCTCATCTCTACAAATAAAAAATAAATAAGTAAATTAGTCAGGCATGATGATGTGCACCTGTAATTCCAACTACTTGGGAGGCTGAGGTGGGAGGGTCACTCGAGCCCAGGGAAGTCGAGGCAGCAGTAAGTCAAGATCGCGCCACTGCACTCCAGCCTGGGCGACAGAGTGAGACCCTGTCTCAAAAAAAAAAAAAAAAAAAAAAAAAAAAACTTACACAATACTTCTTCCTACAATTCATAAACTCTTTTGTAATGAATCTCTTGCTAATAAAACGTAATACATCAGTTATATTTTTGGTCTTTTGTTATCCTAAATCAGCATGCAATTTAACTTGGCCAGAGTTACATCAATCTTTAGTTTTCATAGAGTACCTCTTGGCCGCCTTGGGCACTGCAAATAACAAAATCTAAAGAAAGACACACTGAGATAGACCACATAGAAAGACCTTTGAAAATGACACTTGAATTCCAAGACAAACACCATGGGATTACTGTGGATCCTCTTCAAGCCAATGGCAATCTCAAATTCACCCACACAAGAGTTAGAAACCATTTTAAAGCTACTAATTGATAGCTGTTACAGACCTTATATTTGGCCCAGATTGTCCATTTTCTTTTTTTCACTTTCCTCATATTTTCAGCAAGAATGCCCCCCCAGAAAAGGTCTGGAAGACTACTCTTTTCTCTGGGTTTTCAAGTTAGCTTTGTATTCTGGGCAGATGAATGATTATTTAGTTCTGAAAGATGTTGGGGGAAATGTACTGCCTTAAATAATTTTGAGCTTCAGTAATGGCTAGTCACTGCTTCTCATTGTTATGATGATTAGAACTACACACTGACATACAAGGACAGTTTTCATCCTCCACTAAACTGGATCAACAGTCACAATTACCAAAGTTATTCAGGCCAAAAATATGCTTTTGCCTGAATTACCAAGGCAATCACACCTACCCCTAGAGAGGCTACTGATTGAAAAGTATAAGAGCCTGATTGCAACAAATCTCCAGATTTCTCTGTCTTCATTTTCTTCCGGGATGTGTGTTCTCAGTTTTAATAAGATCAAGAAAATGTAAGATTCCAGAACTTCTAGTATTGTGAGAACAATAGAGTTCATTTAAAACTAGGAACAACATAGAGCTGTAAGGTAAACAGGGGAGAGGAGAGTAACAACAACTTGGAAGAATTTTTATCCTACTTTAACCCCTAGGAAATTGTGTGGCATTATCCTCTACTATGAAATCTACTGCTCCATTGGGGGAAAAATAGATAATCCGCAGGGAAGAGAGGAGGGGGAATGGTTTGTATTATTAACAGTTTAAATGCATTATGGTCTCTCTTTAAATACGATCTTGATGAATTGTTCTTAAAAATGGTATTGATCTGGGTAATCAATCTTGGATCTTTTGTCAAAAAGGATTTTTTCACCAAAACTACAATATCGATTTCTTGCATCAGAACAGAGTTTTAAAAAGGAGAAACACATTCAAGTCAAAGCTATTGCTGATGCCCTGAAAATACCTGAGTTGCACATCGACCCCCATTTTTTTAAAAAAGCAAAACTGATTTCAGGAGCAGTCACTAGTGGGTCTTTGCTTCATCACCTATCTGTTCTGTGACAACTATTCTTAATAATGTAGTCTCCTGCTACCTACCCCTTACTTTAACAGGCCAAGCAGCAATAACTGAGCTCTAGCCTTGCGAAACAAAGGCAAGAACAACCGACTTACAAAGGTATTTAATGGTTAAAATAAAGGTCTCATTAGCCAGCCCCTGAATCAATAAACTGGCAATCTGAGTGAAGTCTTGAAGTTTGAAAATCTGAGTGATTCCAAGATTAGCGTAAAACCCGAGAAAAGCAGAGAAAACACTTAAATATTGTACACTATATTCAATAATTTGAAAGATTTATTTGGTATGTTAAGGAAGAATTTAGCAATCCTGGTGGGCTTGCATTTTTATGATAATGCATTGAAAAGCCCCTGCATATATGCCTTGGAATGAGCACAATAATGCAGGCACCAGCAGTAAAGGGATTATTGATATTGTTGGGGCTCAGAAAACAATACCCTAAAATGAAGGCCTCATAAGCAAAAGTTTTTTTCTCTGACCTTCTGACTTTCTGTTTCTCAGTCCTATTGTACCCTGAGGCTAGCCATAGAAATTAGACTCTTTCCTCAGGCAGATCATAGAAACCAGAACTCTTTTTTCCCAAAGCCAGACATAAAACATAAAAATATTACTCTAGCTTTCCTTCTACCTTTTCATGTAAAAACTGGTCATTAAGAAAAATCTGACCTACCTTGTTTGACTGTAAGTCATAAGGCCCTATTCCAGACAGGGTCCTGCCTTCACATGAAGAAAGGAATCCATGCTCTGAGAGGTCAAGAAGAATCTAGATAGTCAGGCATTGCTGGGTTTCCCTACTCCAACTTTTACCAGTAGATCACACCCTTTTTGTCCAATCACATTTCTACGTGACTGGTTTATACTTTGTTGAACCTGAGCATAAAAATGGACAATTTCCCCTGTATCAGATGGTCTTCATTCTGAACGCTCCTGTGTATACACGTTACGTACATTTGTATGTCTTTTTTCCTATTAATCTGTCTTTTGCAAGTTGATTTTTCAGGGGACCTTCATAGGGTCCCCCTTGGCCTCTACACTATTTATATTGTTAAGTCAACTCACTGCCCTAACATTAACTCAGAGAAGTACATCTAGGTGCTTGGGCCATGGTGGAGATGCCAGGAAAAGGGGCTTGATTTAGATAATCCTACTCAGCCACCTGGAAGAAGGAGTTATACAGACGAGAGACCCGATATTCTACTGGGGATCATCTTTGAGTCCTATGTTATACAACAGGAGCAGCAACAGTATTATCATTCAATGCCTTCTTTAGGCCCAAAGAGTATGTGATAGACCCAGGAATCATAGCCCAAATACAAAGTGCAGGAATAGTGACTTTAAAGAAGCACCGGGCTGAGGTGTCCAGAGGTGGTGCCAGCTGGCAGTGCCCTCAGCCCCCGAGTGTCCAGCCTGGCACTTCCCATTCAGTCCACCTGCTTTGGGTCAATGGTTCCTTTGCCAGCAGCATCTCCTAAATTGTAAGGACTCTGTCCACCCGGGGCTCTCCCAGGGCTACGAGGACGGAAGCAGGCAGGCAGTGGAGCTAACAGCTTAGTCACCAGGACCCCCAGAACTGCAAACGTCCCCTCCTGGAGGGGGAAGCCAGGAACAGCAGAACTGCCCACAAAACAAGGCTGTGAACTTTTCGGGGAACTGGAACTGTTTAACTTGAACCCAGGATCGTTTAAAGCTTTATTTATTTATAGCTTCTTCTTAAAAAAAAAAGTGTTGAAGAAATTTTTTTTGGTTATTCATACAAAAAAAATGAGTTGATGATGGAAAAGCAAGTCATAATCATTTAATTGTTTTTGTCTAGGTCGAGAATGAATGTTAGCCAATGAAATAAACCCTGACAAGGAAAAAAAAAAAAGAATGAGTAAGTTTATAACCATAACTTGCTATATCATGAATAGAAACAATCAAATGACGTAAAAACATTCATGCTGAGGATTAATAAGGTCAGAATTCTATTTGACCTTTTAAAATAAAGAGAGAAGCAATATTGAACTACATACACAAAACGTAATGAGTAAATGGTTAAATATTTTTGGCTAGATAAGAAAAATATTTTATTAGAAGAAAAGGAGGATGAAATAATATGTCATTTTAGAACCATTTCATCGTGAACATACTTTAACATAACTAACCCATGAAAGAGTAGAATATGGAATGAGAGAAAAAATAACTTTACATTTGAGAAACCTGGCAACTACTAACTTGACCAGGTGAACAAGGTTATCATCAGTAAAAAGTCACGCTGATTACATGTCCCCTTGCTCTGATGTGTGATGAGAATGGCACTTCATCTATGTTGTTTTCCTCCCACGAACCCCAAACCCCAGTCTAACCCTGACAAAAACATTATAAAGAGAAAACAAATTGAGGGATGTTCCACAAAATACCTGATCAGTATTCCTCAAAACTTTCAAGGTCATCAAAAACAAGGAAAGTCTGAGAAACTGTCATAGCCCAGAGAAGGCTAAGAAGACATATCAAATAAATTTAACAGAAAAAGACTAAAAAAACTAGTGAAACCTAAATAAATAAGCCTATGGAGTTTAATTAAAAGTAATGTACAGACTTTGGTTTCTAACGTGATAATTGTACCATAGTACTAATGAAACTGCCCTTGCAAAAAATCATAACTGAGAAAATTATTACAGTGAAAGAGATCTGACCTAACTTACTCGATCTTGCTTTTAACCTCCAAGCTGTCCTTCTTCATTCCTGTGTGTAGGCTGAACTAACTTTGGGAGGATGTTAGTTTATAGTTTCACTTTGAAAGAAAGATGATAGCAGGCCTTTCCCAAAACAAAACTCTTTTCTGCCTGGGAACTAGACAGCCTTTGGAGGACTAATAAATTATCCACAAGATTAGAAATTATGCAAGATTCTAAGCCTCTCCAAATTGTTCCTGGGGATGACGTCACTATCGAAAAACCTAAGATCAGTGCTTGAGAGATTTTGCAGACTCCACTCAATGGATCAGCTGGCACCACCCAGACTGATAAACTGGCTCATCTGATTTTTTGCCCCCCACCCAGAAACTGACCCAGCACACGAGGACAGCTTCAACTCTCTATGATTTCATTTCAGACCCAACCAATCAGAACTCCTGACTCACTTGCCCCCAACCCACCAAATTATCCTTAAAAAGTATCATCCCCGAATTCTTGGGGAAAGTGATTTGAGTAATAATAAAACTTCAGTCTCCCATACACCCAGCTCTGCGTGAATTACTCTTTCTGCATTGCAATTTCTCTGTATTGATAAACTGGCTCTGTTTAGGCAGTGAACAAGGTGAACCAATTAGGCAGTTACAAATGTGGGGGCTCATCTGGGACCACCCTTGTGGCTACCTTCCTATTGCTCAATAGACCCCCTCTGGTGACATATCCAGAAGCCAGCCCAAGTGGCTGCCTAGTTCTCTTGGATTAGGGGCTGACTCTGGCACTGGCTACACCAGTGGGGCACTGCTGAACCATGATTCATGGATTTAATTGCAATAGAGAAATAGTTCCTGGAAAGATGTCTTTAAATTGGTCTGGTGGTTATTCTAGCCACTACTAACACTTCCTTCTCCTGATTTATGTGGCTCCCTTATGGTCTTGGTTTGGTTCCTTCAGAGGTCTCAGTTTGGATTCTTCAGGGTCTCGGTTCAGGTCCTTCAGGGGTCTCAGTCGACTCTCCTTAAATAGGAGGTTAGTTTGTAAGGAATACTCTTGGAATTCTTGGGTAGGGCTCATGGTTTGAAAGGCCTTCTGTCAACCTTGTCTTTGTTGTATGTGCATTTGTACATGTAGAAGGGATCTTGGAAGGAATTGCTGATGGAAGTCCAGCAGGCCTAAACCTGAGAACCCTCCTTAAGGGTGGTCACATTCAGTGAGCCTTAAAGGAATTGTTAGCAGAAGCTCAAGACGGCTGACTTAAGGTGACTGTTTGCTCTTTATCTTACCCGGAGACCACCCACTGAGCTCCTGGTCAGAGGTCATCCCTTCCCACCTGGAGTAGATGAAAGATCACAGAGACCAGCAGGAGAAACTTTGAGCTTTGCCAGATTGATATTGGTGCTAAATGAGGTGACTAGTGTTTGTTTTGTGTATTTTGCTTTGGCTTGGATGGGAAATGTTAATTTGGTTCCCCATGTACCCCTTCAGGCAGCATCTTGAAAAATTGAGAGGTTTTTGTCTATGGCTCCATAAAACAGAAAATGATACTTTTCTTTTATAATGTGGCTTGGCCCCCACAGCTATGGCACAGTGAGCAGGGTCATCAAAAGCTGCCCCATTCTTCTGGAAGCTGCAGAAAAAGGGGAACTCAGAAATGCCAGCAAAAAGGACAAGGATTTCTTACCATCCAGGTTTCTGCCCCAAGCCCTCTGTGTGTGTGTGTGTGTGTGTGTGTGTGTGTGTGTGTGTGAACAGTAAACATCACTGTCTCCTCTACAAGGGTTTGGTTAATAGAAAAAAAGGATTTGTGAGACTAGTCTTAGGCTGTAGCAAATCTGGTGTACTTTGTGCTATCAATTTGTCTTTCTGTGTCATGGAGAGAGGGGTATCACAGAATAGAACATGGGCTTCAGACTCCTATAAGCCTGTTCTTCAAGCCAGCCTGTCTGACTGATCACTTATAAACTTTGCTGCATGTCCCCAAAAACAATACCAGATGAGATATTCCTCTCATCTTGTTTTAGATCCTAAAAAGCTTGACTTTGGGACCATGTGGGGGTAACTTCTCATGGCCTCCACCATCCAGAGAACATGAATTCTGGGATTCATGTCAGGCAGCCAGTCTGAAACGACACATGATAGTGTCATGTCTGGCCTTAAGAATTCTCTTGCGCAGTTAAGTCATTTGCAAGCTCAAAAATGACTGTTCTAGACCCCTTCTAGGAAGAGCAACAGTAGCTACTCTGTGCTTTAGCTCAATAGCTAAAGCTCTGTTCTTTCACAATGTGTCCTGGGTTCAATTCCTAGCTAAGGGAATGAGTCATTTCTGCTTTATTATTTGCATAACTATTTGCCAGTAATTGATTCTTTCTCCCCTATGGACAGCTTCTGATTTCCTGTCTTGAATTTTCCTGTCTCTGAACTGCTTTTGGGGAGATTCTAAATCTTCTAAAACACAAAGCAAAACAAAAAACTGCTTACCATCTCTTTGAGACACCTTATGCATCCATGGTTAAGTTATAAACGTAGTTAAGACTTTAATTTCACATGGGAGATTACCTGTGGTAAAATTCAAAATCCAGAAATATTGACTGTCTGTCCTGGCTAGAGTCTGGTAATAAGAGTTTTTAAATAAATAGTAGCTCTGTGTTAAAATCAGCTTAAGTAAAAGTGGATGCCCAAGTTATGTATATATTTAAAAGGCCTTTATGCTTTTTCTCTCCTTGAAAAAAAAATTTTTTGAAAAAAAAATTATTTATTCATTTTTCTTCTCAGTTGACTGGAGTATTTCCCAAGTCTGTCTTCTTGCCATTCTTCATGCCCAAAGAGGAGATCCTAAGGTAATTTCTGATAGCCTGGAATTCCTTGGGAAAAACAGAGAAGACTTTTCCCAATGAAACAAACTCATTTTGGGAGAAACCTCTGTTTTTATCATGGAACCCCAGGAACTGCAAGCAGACAGGTCCTTCTCAAAATCTGAGGCTCTGCTCTGTTTTGCATTAGATTACCTGATCTTTTTGTATTTTATGGGCATCAGAAATTAGTAATGAAGAGAGACGTAAAGAAAGTTACAGATATGAAGATATACTTATGGTAAGGAAGAAATTTTATATTATAAAGGATCTTGTACTGTAAATTATTGTCCTAAAGTAGAATGACTAATTATTTAGGAAAGAGGGAAATATAAGACAAGTTAGAAAGTCCGAGCATGTCATATAGCATCTGTGTAAGTTGTGATCAGGTTCATAAAATAGGAAAGAAAAATTTACAGCTGCTAGATCTTTTTCTGTCTGTGTATTTACAAGTGTTTTTTGTGTGTGATATTTAGATAAAAAAGCTCTAATTAATCAGCTTAAAGAAAATGGAAGCACTTAAATATTTTGACAGAAAGAAACTCTAATGCTGTTTAGTTTATGTGACTTTAGTAATTTTTTTGTAAATAAAGTTTTAAAGATTATTGGTAAAATAAAAATGTCTTCAAAATATAGACATTTGGTCTAAATTAAGTCAGAGAATAAATTTGCTAAATGATTTAATGTCATAAACTGCTTCTTTAACTTTTGAAAATTGTTCAATTTATCTGCTTTGGAACCATTAGTTTCTAGGTTGGGCCTGGGGACATGTGGAGTTATCCACGCCTCCTAGCTATGCTGGAAAGAGTCAGAATTATCTGCAATTCTGTCCTGTATCCTAGACTCTGAACCTGGTACATAATTAAAATAGCTTACCTAAAAGGAAAAATTGTGTATTTTTGATAAAAAGGCATGGTAATATTATTTTTTAAAAAACTAATTTTGTCTAATTTAGAAAGTTTAAGAATTATTTTTAGTTGAAAAATAAAATACAAATCAAAGTTTAAGCAAGTTGTAGAAGGTTTGTGAAAAATTAACTTTGTAAATAATTCTGTATGTCAGCAAGTTGACTAAAATTAAAAGGATATTATTTAGTTCTTCCATAAAGTAAATATTAAAACAGTTCAAGACCAGCCTGGGTAGCATAGTGAAACCCTATCTCTATCAAAAATACAAAAAAATTAGCCAGGTGTGGTAGCATGCACCTGTAGTCCCAGCTACTCGGGAGTCTGAAGTAGGAAGTTGCTTGAACTTGGGAGGCGGAGGTTGCAGTGAGCCGAGATCACATTCCGTAACTCAAGCCTGGGTGACAGAGTGAGACCCTGTCTCAAAATAAAATAAACAAAAGCACACTGATACAGGGCCAGAATCTGGTCCCATATGTCAACACAACACAGTTTTATTTTTGGAGCACTGATTTTTTTTAACAAGAAAAAAATTATAAAGATTTATAAAAAGTTTATGAAAATCTTACCTTGTGTTAAAACTAATTAAAACTGGATAGATTTATAAAATTTTATTAAAAACTAACTTTTAGCACTAATGCCAAAATAAAATTTGGCTTTCTCTTTTGAAAAAGATTTTTATATAATATTGAGAGACAGTAAAAAAATTTTTGTTGGTTTGCTTTTTAAGTGAACTACAAAAAAAGGAGAGGAGAGAGAGAAGGGATAGATACAGTTGGCCTCATGCTATCTTCATTGAGTCTTGCTGTTTGGAAAGCTGAGTCTCCTCTCTATCAGAGAGGAGAAAAATTTTAAAAATTGTCTTTTCCCTTTTAAAATTTTCAAGTTATCATTTTGAATAAATGAATGACTTATGGTGACCTGGGATTCTATTTTGTGATGTCAGTGGTTTTAAACCTTTCATACTTGACAAACTTTCCAAGATAGAATTCTGAGTTAAGTTGTAAAAAAAATTAGATCCTCTAAAGTCCAAAAGAGACATATTATGCTTACTCGATGTATTAAAATCATACAGAAAGCATTGTCAAATATAATATGGTTTTTAACTTAGTTTGGGTTATATTCATATAAAATTAATTTCTTCAGAATTTAGAAAATACCTGATTTCTCCAGAATTTAGAAAATACCTGATTTCTCCAGAATTTAGAAACTATTTGTTAGTATTCTCAGCTTACATCAGTGTAGTTATTTGCGTAAGTACAATAAGAATCTGTATTCTTTTGTAACATGTTATTAATGTTACAAAATTGCATAATATTTCTATAATTCTGTTTTGTCTCAGCATATGTTATCAGTAATAATTATAACTTTTATGTTAAATTGCTGTGTGTCAAAGAGATGACAAGATTTCCTTATTTAATGCATTTTTAACTATGGCTGTCCTGAGAATTTTGTCACCCACAGACAATTGTTGTCTTGTTTTAATCCTTTTCAAAAAGTGATTTATAGTTAGGTATAGAACTCTGATGGGTACTCTTGAATGCAGATCTCTGATAACTTTAAAATTGTACCATTAGAATAGAGAAAAAAACAAGTTTCTAAGACTTTCATGGAGAGGTGATATATTAAACATTGCTAATCCTTTTGTTTTCAGAGTCAAGAGAATTTTTTTTTTCTTTTGAGCTATTTACAATGTATAGCAATTGAGTAAATTATACTCCTGTAAGCATAATTTAGAGAATGTTGTTTTCTTACTACCTGATTTCTCTAGAATTTAGAAACTATTGGTGAGTATTCTCAACTTATGGCAGTGTAGTAATTTTCATAAGTGCAATACGAATCTGCTTTCTCATGTAACATAACAAAATTGGAGATGCTAATTATTTTACCAAGGCTTTGACTAGAATGGCATAATTTCAAATATAAATAGACCATTTTAAAAAAATCAAAGTTGACTTATAAAGCCAATAAATTCCCCTTAGAAAAACTGGCCTCCTACCTTGTCTTCACAGTCCCTTTACAGCAGGGATCCTTTATATTTTCAGCTCATTCATATGTGGTCACAAAGATACAATAAGAATATTATTACAATATATCATATTCTACAGGGGAAATCAACTAAATGTGGTGATTTTTGTCTGTAATCATTTTCTGAATCTTCAAAGACTATGTATTTTCTAAAGCTTTCTAAAGCCAAATAGATTCATTTTTAAATTGTCATAAGCTCCATAGACTGTTAAAAGCTACCTGGTATCTTAAATGCTAGAGCATCTCAGGGCTTTCCTCCTGAGACGCTGACCTTTCTTGGCTTCTCACCCTCTTCTCTATCTTTGGAACATTTTACACTTTCCCGCCTCTAAGCTGTGATTTTTTTACCTCCCTCTCCCTACTTCCAAAACAATCTCTATTTACGTGTGTGACTGTATTTATATTATAATGGAGCTCATGTTTACCATCGTACTGTAAATTCATGAAAATGTTTTATTCATCTTTGTATTTGCAAATCCTAGTGCAGTGCCTAACACATGGAAGGGCTCAGAAATGTTTGTTGCATACACACAAAGGACTCAGATTTTCAATCTCATCTCCTATCATATGTTGCCATGTAAACAATACTCTAGCTACCCCATTGCTCCCCTTAGAACATATCTAGAAATTTGTGCATGCTATTTTCTCCATCTGAAACGCTGTTATCCCTCTTCTCTGTCTAATGCTCATTACCTTTTGGCCAAATGCATGAATACACTGAATTTTGAGAAGTTTTACATTGTTCCTTAAGGTCAGTCTCTGACAATATTGGGAATGAATATTAAGGCTAAATTAGGTGATGTATTAGGAAACAGTATCTACAAAAAGAAGGCACAAATAACTCAGATTTTAAATAATGAAACCCTAATCACTGGATATTGAAACAAATCTATGTAGTTGATTGCACACAGAAGTGTGTGCAATTGGTGAAAGAATGAACTGGATACGGACAGATTTTAAAAAATGAACTGCCAAATAAGAATTATTGCTCCCTACATCCAAAAAAGTACTGGGAACTTTCTTGTTTGGAATTCTAAAGCCTTCTATTTGCATGAACATATCAACAACAACGACACAAAGCAAAGAGCAACTGAATGGGCATAAACCTGTAGTATTTGAATTGTTTACCCAGTGTCACTTAATGCAGGTAATACTTCCAGATAGAAGCAAATCATTGTCAAGAGAAACAGTGAAAAGCCTAAAACTAGTTTACAACTGGGTACTGATTCACTGTATATTTTTCATTAAAAGATACTTGGTGTTTATCTTCATATTTCTCTTTAGGTCAAAAAGGCATACTTTTAAGTTTGTATTTATTTTCTTATCCCTGATTCCTCCAATTATAGATGTACCTGAAATCTTTCTTGTATTCCTATCTCACCCAAGTGTTTCACTGAAGCCGCATTAACCTTCCTGTGTCCATCTCTGTCAGACTCTTCTCAATACCACTTCAGTTGGTATTGATTGTATTCTTAAATCCTTTCTGCATGCCTTATGTACTTTGCACAAACCTCTGCAATTCTCTGACTCTGCAACTGTGCTTTCTGTGATTAGCCTTAATTTTATGTGTTGGTTGGAATTGGAAGGAGATCAGACATGAGTGTAAAAGCATGTTCTCCCTTATAAAATCTGGAACTACATACTCATAAAATAATCACAACTGTAAATTATTAGTCAGCATATTTTTCCCTAACATAGATATGTGAAAATTGTTTATGAGTTAAAAAAATTACTATAGAATAAAATCTATACTCGCTACTTTTATTTCTTAGGCTGAAGATCCAAAGTTTATGAATATCGAAATATATACTTTATTTGACCCAGCAAAAATAACTAGGAAGAAGTTAGCATTAAATAGTATACGAATAAAGTAATCAGACAGTCTTTAGAAGCCTTCAATTAGCATTATATGCACAGACTTTTCTATAATGTATACATTGACTTCACATATTTATTCATATCTATGATTGGATAACAATAATATCTAACTATATTTGCATGGTTCATGTGCAAGCATGTTTATTTTTATGACTTTTACAATTCAAGTATGAGCAATACAGATTTCATTAATTCAAGAAAAATCCAACCAATGCCCATCCCGCAAATAACTGTTATAAAGGAAAAAGGAAGTGGCATGTAAAGATTTTTTTTCCTTTACCAAAAAAGTTAAAGTCACAAAAATAATAAGTGATGCAAAACATCAAGAAAGGCTGCAATGTTTATGAAGTTTAATTCAACTCAACAGGTGTAGGGAATTCTGATCTTCATACACAAAAACCCAAAAACTAACAAAAACCCCTCAAAAGCCCAATTTTGGAATTTGTCTTTTTATCTGTTCATCCATAGAGTACTCCCAACTCTTCACATGGCACTGGCTAATAAGGGGGTAAAGAAAGAAAATGAGAAACACAAGGTCACACACTGTTCCAATATTCTCCAGGTTATGCATAAGTGCTTTGAAAATGGATTCCTGGTCTATGGTAAATCCTAACCAAACCAGCGCCCAGGCAGCCTCTGAAGTACACCTTAACAGTTCTCTTAAGGAGGACTGTGAGACAGAGAAAGCAAGCATCATAGTAGAACTTCCCTTACCATACACTGCATATTGTTCAGTGCACTGTAAGGGAGGAGAAAGAGGCTCCCTTTCTACCAATTCTTCTTTTTTAAAAAAACTTTTAAATAGTCTTTGAGATGGCCATAATTGTACTGCCTGTTTTAAGCAGTATTCCCAAAAGAAAAGCATGCTTTAATACCTACACATGTCTTGTGAAGCAGTCTTGAAATTGCAAAATTTATGTTGTCTTCCTACAACTCTACAACCAGACACATTTGCCTCCTTTACAGATGGCAAAGAGGGGTTTTAAAATGAATCTCACCTAGGCAGAACTCCTACAGCTGGATTCAGCCGTTAATAACTTTTGATGTCAAATTAATTTTTAGCCTCTGTGCAATGTACTACATTCAGCTAGACCACTATTTGGATACACTCAAAGTTGGTAGAGAATAGTATTTGCTAAAAGATCATTTTTCATACTATTATTTCTTAGCACTGTCAACCTAAGTAATGGGCACTGGCAGTTACTGCGGAAAATGAAGAGGAAAAAGAGTAAGGAAAATCTCATTTTATCAAACAACCAACTAGACCAAGTATGTCAAACACATGCATTTTCATTTCACTAAAGAGAACAGGTTCAACAGAGCATTAAAGAACATATTACCACAGAGACAGCTCTATGCCAGCGTATCAAATCAGGATACATCCAGGTTACTTTTCTGATTTATGGGTCTCACAGCATCCTTCTACCAAGGTTGAGTCCCATGATAAGAGAGACAGATTAATTCTAAAGGCATATGTCATCCTTCATCTTATCCCCCATTCTCCAACAATTATGAATGAGATACCAATGTCTGAGGGACTATCAAATTAAGAGCTATAAGTATTTCAGGGATGATCTAGATCTCAGTAAAAGAAATCCAAATAAGGTATCCCATATTCCCTAAAATAGAAAAATTATGATATTCTGCATGTACTGTAGCACTTGGTCTCCCTAACCCCAGCAGCAGGAAATTCTTATTTTATATCCCCAGCTTCTGCGTCTTTTGTTGTTTAATTTACAGTGTTTGTTTTTACAGGCATTCCACATTTGTAAAATAACTTTGGTAACTGTTTGGGTGCCTAACATTCACTCGTTCATTTCTCAAGGAATAAATCTCCAGTTGTTTCAGTTCAAACCTCCAATATATATGTTTTGAGTTAATGTGTAATAAGAATAAATTACGAGTCAATATTTTTGTTATTGTACTACTCCATAAGAAAAATTAACATTAGGAATCTGATGACAATATTTCAACACCTAAAATATATACAGTTGTAAGGCAAAACTTCCATAGAAAACGAAAGCTAAATCTCACAGATTCTAATTTCTTCAGGCATTACAGAGGAAAGGAGTTATTTCAAAACATTTTAGACAGCTAAAGGTCATGGAGCACGTGTGTGGGAGGACAGAACCTGAGTAAGCATACTCATTTTCACTAGGGGACCAAGAGTAGACACAGTCTTTACAAAATGCTCCTTTTCACTGCCTCAAAAGTAATTACACAGTAATGTGTTGTCTTTCATGTAGCAAGATGACATTATTGCCCCAAGATTAGTAGGTTAAATGCTTTGAATTGTGTATCCAGAAGTGAGGATAGTTTTTTTCACTGATTCACTGACATGCTCAGATCCAGTAGCTCCTCGTTCCCAGGAGCAAACATTTAAAAGGCCTAGGACTAGGGTAAATCCAACCAGGCCACACGGGAGTCAAAATTATGTTGTCAGCCATGACCTAGTTAGGTGAATAGCAATAGGTAAATAATTAGCCAGTAAGGTGCTTCATTAGTTTAGAAAAACACAGACAGTATAATTCCCCTAAGATTTTCATTCTAATAAAAGCTGGAGCTGAATAGAGCACTGGCTACTTTGTGGTTATCTCAGTTGGTTTACAAATAATCAAGAAATAAGAAAATTTCAAACTTGCAGTCCCTTTTATAAGTTTATATTAACTCTAGAAAGGTAGGCCAGTTCCCCCAAATTGTAGCAGATCAGCATGCAGGAGATAATGCACAACTGACATCCTCTCAGAGGCAGTTAGACCAAGAATCTTAAAAAATGTGGCCCTCAGAACTCCACTGTTTAGTTTATTTCAACAAGCATTTAGTGAGTTCCTTTCCTTAAATGTGCCAGTTATTATATGTATTATACTATGATGTGCTGAGACCTTTAAGTTAAGAACGGCCCAGTACAGATCCCTCAAGCTTGCTAACTGGTGGGGAAGACAGACACATATATAAACAAACACCTTGATAAAGTTGTATACAAAGAATGTTATAGGCTTACAGAGGAGAGGCTCTCAGAGGAGGCTGTAAGAGTTAGCCAGATGGAAGAGGGGGTTGGATGAGGAGGAAACAAAGGCATTTGGTGAATAATGTTCAGAACGAACAAACGTACACGTGTGTGGAAGAGCATCTAAAATGTGGGGACAGATGGGGCTTCAAATAGTTTATAACTAAAGTGTGAACAAGGGATTTTTTGCTAAAGGTTTTAGTTTTACCTTTGTTTGCGAAATAACTCATTTTCCCTATGGCTTAATTTCATTGAGGGTATTTTAAAAAATATAGCTCCTTTCTCTTATCTCCAAATTACACATTGGCATTTTGCTTTCCCTGTAGCATTATATTTCACTTCTGCCTCTGCTGCCTCCTTTCCCATTTCTGCCCCCAAATACTTCAAGGGAATATGAAAATCACCCAAAGGATGCAAGGAGCAAGCAGCTGTTTAAATATGCAAGGCACTATCCGGAAAGAGAAAAAGGGCTTTAACAAAACTTGAAGGAGCTACAACCTGAAGAGACGGTACAAGACTAGGAGTTGCTCTCCCGTGTGGCAAACTTTGCCTTTTGTGGCCTATTGTCATGGGGACACAAAAACCAGCCTGGAAAGAAACCTACTTCTGTGGAAGCAAGATACTTATTGTAAAACCAGGAACCCTCCTCAGCTCCCATTTTAAAATTCAAACCACTCACTGCCTTATTCCTACATCACCACGTCCCTCCCCCACCATTTCCCAATTTTGTCACCTCC